>NC_134405.1:236468895-236631395 GCF_038048845.1 Mixophyes fleayi | reverse complement strand
ATTCTAGTAGGGACAATACCAATTTTTGGTGAATGTTGTGTCCAATGTAAGGTGTAGGCCAAGACTGAACTGTTTGTGTACACACTGCATTGTTTGTATACTACCCTGTGGTGGTAGATGTCCTGAAAGTCAGGAGTGCTTAAACATATGTGACGCTCCGGCGAATTGAGAGCCTAGTGGTTTTTATGTTAGCCACGCCCCAATGGCACGTTTGCCACGCGCCCCAAATGCATGACCGCACCTCCCAAAATTTTTGCACTGCCGTTTGGCTAGCCACGCCCCTGAATATATGACCATATACCTAATCTTTTTTGCGCCGCCGTAAGGCGGCGCAAAAAAATTTTGGGGCTTACTTCACTATGAGGGGGGCCCCATGAATTTGTTGTACCCGGGCCCTGAATTCTTCTTGGCAGCCCTGCTCATCAATGGGGCTTAGACATATTTTTTTTTTTTTTACATAAGACAAATTCAGAGATACACACACTAGATTGACATGAGTTACAGAAACAGTCAGGGGTTTTGTTTTCATGTGTATAGAAACTGCTGATTTTAAGCAGAAAGGTTCTGTTGTGGAAATACGATTCATATTTTATAGATTGCATATCTGTTTTGATTTTTTGTTTTTTGTTATTCGTGCCTCCTGTACAAAAATGTGCCTTTATATGGATGCACAAAGGGTGGATAGGAGATTGCTGGAGGTTAGGCATACAGATATGCATCTCGGTATAGAACATTGGAGTAGGATTTTTACCACAAGATACGACATAATGTGAAACCCTAGAAAATGTAGAATTTTCATGTTTTGTATTTTTTCACTGTTAGACAGACATGTACTGGATACTGTTATATTTGAAGAAAGTGTTATAGAAATAGACCCCTTTGCCTTTTCCACTTAGTCAAGTAGCTGAATGTGAGGTACTGAGAATGGCATGTGAGTTGGCTGAGGGAAAATCGATTGATATACATTGGTCTTCAGCATTTTTCTAGTCTAGGGGGCGATGTTGAGTTGACTGAAAAATCGTTTTATAGCAATACCAGCACATGATTAGGACACTACATAGAGGACTTTATACAGTGACACAGTTACCAACTGAAGTAGCTGCTAGTAAAGTCCACACTTACACACACGACCATACATGGCTGTCACACCAGGGCGAACACAGCTGTCAAATAGACAGCAAGGTTTTATGTGACAGCTATCAAATCTATGTTTTGTTTTGTTTTTCGTTGTATTGTTTTAGTTTTAAAATGTGAACACACACACACAAACATGCACACATACACATATTGGTTAATATATGAAGATCTGTGTTATCTGAAGAATTAACTATCTGGAAGGTGAAGAGATGTGGTGAGGAGTCTGACAGACACTGGAGAGATGGACAAGGTAGACCAGTTGCTCCCAGAGTGTATCACCCAGACCAGGCGCGGGCTGGGAGAGGCGTGGCCGGGGGGGCACACAGGCGGCTGCATCATATTACAGGGGATGCGGCCGCGTCATTGATGACGCGGCCGCATCCCCTGTCATGTGATGCGGACGCCTGTGCGCTGACGCGGCCGCATTTGATGACATCGGATGCGGCCACGGGGGGAGAAACTGTTTTTTGCATCCGGGGGGCGGCCGGCCTACCCCCTGGCCCTAATAGGCGTCTAACCCAGCGGCCCATGGGTCCGCTGCCCCCCTGCCCCCCTGCCCCCCGGGCCAGCCTGCCACTGACCCAGACCCAGAGGAGGCAGCAAATGGTCTGGCTCAGCTGGGTACAGAAGGTATGTGCAAGCTGGTAAGAGTATATTGGGGTGCACCAGAAATTTTGTCTCAAGCTAGTAGGACGGCAACATCCTATCTTGATTAAGAGAATGTCAGGAAAATGTTACCAATAGAGCCATCCCATATCCCTCCTGCTGATGGGTTTTCCTCCAGGTAAAACAAATACACATCATCCAATCACCACCATGCAGGATCCTTAAGTATGCACTGGTGTACCAATGAAATATGTCTGGGTAAAGGTGTATTGAAATGTGTCTAATGTATTACTGTGTCATACCCAAAGCTTTTGTTATTCAATTTGATAGTCCTAGAGTTATAATAGATGATAGGGGTATTCATGTTATTAATAACAGATGTATAATGTATGAGTAGTGGTAACAAATCACATACTTTCAATTAGCCATAAACCAGTGTGAACATAAAGTAACGGTACTCGGTAGAACGAATTGAATAGAATAAGAGTCGGAACTTGATTGAAGTGACTGATAGCTTCGGCCACTAGTCCTTCCCCGCTACCAAAAGATCACTCCTGGGTAGCCTCTTAACCTGATGATTTTTTAGATGTTCTTGACCCCTCTTGAGATGAGATTGTAACTGAAAGACTAGTTTAGACCTTGAGAGGGAAGGTAAATAGTGAGACAGCAACCGAGAACGTCCAAAACACTGTTTCCTGAAAAGTCACAGTAACTGTCAGGATGTTGGATCGGGAGAGTAAGTTGTGGAACAGAAATTTCTTAGGCTCAGGTTATTTGACAGACAGGTACCAGGTGTAGGCTACCAGCATCAAGGCTTCAAGGGTAGCAGAGACACACTGGTGCCCATTCCACCCACTGCAGAGGGGCCAACACTCAGAAAAGGGTCCAAGGGCACTCATGAGTCTGTTCTGGAAGGCCTCGAATGCAGTTAGTAGCACTTGAGCCAAAGGCTAAGACTGTTGTCCAGCATGAAGTTGTAGTTTTTCCTGTTTTGTGTTCTCTCATTTCATTCTCTTCTCAGGACGGTTAATTCTTTTGATTATTAGCAGGTGACAGAGGCTGGTTCAGGTAATGATAATGAGGTATTGGGGATGAAGGAGAAGTTTGTCGAAGTCAGCAAATTGGATAAAGTCATTTCATTTAAAATCGAGCAAACTCGGTTGTCTTTGTCTGAAAAGATGCATACGGTACGCTACAGCGTAAAAGGGCACGCTATGGCGTAAAAGGGCGTACGCAGCTGCAACACGTGGCAGCAACAGTATTTAGCCTTTTACATACATTCGCACAAACACGCATACTTGTAAAATAGTACACATTAATGGTAGTTGCAACACATAGTCATTTATGTCGAAATATAGTAGTATTTATGTTTTATATTATAAGTTATATGCACATTAGTGAAATATATGGAACAGGTTGAAGGAATCAAATCATGTGTGGTATCATAATAAACCTCTTAACATTTTCTACTGTTCGGTTCACTCTGCGAAGGAATCGCAGAGTGCATACACAAGTTATGAATGATAGGGAATTATGAACTACTTAAGACTAAGGAATCTTGGCGGGAAGAGCAGAGCATACCCCTGGAGAGAAGACCCCCTCCTTTGGATTCTTTAGGATGAACTAGCCAATGATTGACAACCCCTTGGACCTTCCTGAAACCTGGACCAATAGAAGCAAGCTATACCATCTTCATTGTTTTACTGTATTTCTGTGTGCATATAAGCAGCAGCTTCTCATCTAGTGTTCAGACATCTTGTCCCCAGACTTCAGGATTGAATGACTGTACACTGGATCCAGAGCGCCTGCGATAAGTAACGGCTGTACTTATTATTACTTTGCTTGAATATATTCTGCTACCTTTTGAGAATAAATCTTTGTGCGTTGGAAACACAAATCGAGATTCGACAATCGTTATTGGTTAGCGACAATACGCACTTAACAAGTTAGTAGCATAATCGGTCCAGCCAATTACTCTATTCAATTCAGGGTAAAGGAAAATTTGGAAACCCTGGAGCTTGAAGAAAGTGTGAGGGGCTATTGTCTGAGTAGCATTACGTCTGTAAGTACGGTGACCCCATAGTTAAAAAAAAAAAAGAGATACACCCAGTGATGCCAGTCCAGTAATATTCGGACTTGAGCAGGCATCCTTGAGAATGATTATCATTCTTGGGAGGGTAAGGTTTTAGACCAAACAAAGTGCTGGGCGTGCTCTCACATACCTCAGTGATTATATCAAGTAGGACTAGTTCTCTTCCCACTAAATATTCTTGAGGTACCTGAACTATGGGCGGGACAGTGGCGGATCCAGGGGGGGGGGCCCCCTAGCAGACACTTGCTGCCGATGGCCGTGACAGGCAGGGACAGTGTTCTGCCCGGCTGCTCTGATTGTGTTTAAAACACAATCAGAGCAGCCGGGCAGCACACTGTCCCTGCCTGTCACAGCTGGACGGACCTGCACATACTGTGCAGCCGTCGGCAGCCTAAACTGTTAGAAAGGGGCGGGGCCTAAATGGTCCCCCTAAATCGCCCCTGTTACAGTAGTTTTCTAGATCTGCCCCTGGGGTCGGATGTCACTAGGGGAAAACGTACGACACCTAGGTCCCTTAGTCTGAAGTCTCCCAATGCTTTGCAAGCCAATCACTGTTAAATCTGAGTATTGGGAGACTGGGAAGAATGAACAGACAATAGCCCGCCCACAAGTGTTGATGAAAAGAACTGATGACATTATTAGAAGTGTGTATATTAACGCAGGCTGAAGGAGATTGTATATGACATTATTGATAGACATAGGATGATGCTATTGATGAACATGAAGGGCTAGATTTACTAAGCTGCGGGTTTGAAAAAGTGGGGATGTTGCCTATAGCAACCAATCAGATTCTAGCTGTCATTTTGTAGAAGGTACTAAATAAATGAAAGCTAGAATCTGATTGGTTGCTATAGGCAACATCCCCACTTTTTCAAACCCGCAGCTTAGTAAATCTAGCCCGAAGTGTTTAAATGTATTCTGAGCTTAAAGACATGCGTTGGACAGAAGAACCTGTTAAACTTGAAGAACTGTAGTAGAGTATTCTGTATAGCTGATACATGTTCTATTGTACCTTGTACCTTTCCAAATAATGTATTAATTGTTTTATTGCACCCTTGAAGGGCATACAAAAGGTTATCTCCAAGCTCCAGAAGTGTACGGTTTATAGTAAAAGAAGACGTCGTTTAGAGAATTAAGACTCTCTTATGATAACCTGTTTAGATCTACAAACAGCGTGGACATACACCAAGGGGGACTTGTATTACATAGCAATGAAACGTGGTACAGAGATCCTGCATATAACATCTTTAAGGTGATAGTTTATTGTACTATTAAAGGGTGGACTGTCGAAGTCATATAATTGGATGAACGAAACTATATTGGTTAATATTGTTTTGCCGTGCGATTGTGATGCGTACGCCACGTAACACGTAGCATGGTGCGGTCGCACTGTAAAATACGCACGCACACACTCGCATTACAACATTTAGTTATTTATATAATTCATATTCATATTCGTTCCGTTACACTGTAATTTATGAGCAGATTGTATTTGGTTTATTATTAGTCTATATATATATAATGATTATATGTACACTTCAGTGATATTCAAGGTTCAGGTTATAGGAAAGGTATCATGCCTAGTATTATATTAAAACCCTAATCATCAGCAGTTGTCCAGTTCCATCGCCGAAGAGATCGCATATTGCATACTCTAGTTATTGATGTTAGTGAATAAACCTTTGTATGATGCTGACTATGAAATGCTAATTGTAACTGGAGCATTGGAGGGAAGAAAGGAGCTCATCCCCTGGAGAGACGACCCCCACCTTTGGATTCCTTAGATTGAATCAGCCTATGACCTGTTTAGCCTGGACCCATCTGATGTCTGGACCTATAGAAGCAAGCCACATCATTTGCATTGTTCTCTGTAACACTGACTGTGTATATATGATCATAGCTCTCATCATGCACCCAGCTCTCAGATTTTCACTGATCACAGTATTCAAAGGTGAATCACTGTCCAGGGGTGCCCGTGGTTAGCGCAGCGAGCGCATGCGATAGCATCGGTATGTATGTATCTTTTGGTATTGGCTGTACTGTACTGTATCATAATATAACAATGTATAGAATTGTTGACTATTTACATCTGCTAAAATAAAATCACTTTGTGCGTTAGAAACACAATACAATCGCCTATGCAATGCATATTTGAAAACGATAGAATTACTTTAATACCACTGACAAATGGTTGTGTGCCACTGAAACTGAGGGGGTGGGGACTGTAAGAGTTGTCCAAATTGACAATACTTTCTAGCCTTCCCCAGTTGGCAGTTGCCTTCACCAAGTGGCAGTTGCCTTCCCCAGGTGGCATTGTAGCAGCATAGATGAGTGTAATTATTCCTTTTCAGTGTTCTGATTTATTGTAAAGAAACTGTTTTGCATTTATTTTTATGTATGTAAATTTTGTTATCACCATTTTTGTACAACAATAATTAAGAAATGTTGTTATATTTAATCCCATTTAATTATTTTCTGTCTTTGTGTTCTTAAATAATTAAGTGTCAGATTATTTTTTTTTATAATGTTACATATATGAAGTAAATGACTTGCTTTACAGCAAGGGTCGGCAACCTTTTTTTATCAGTGTGCCGGCTAAAGTCTAGTCAAGCCCAGAAAAAACTTTTTCAAAATACATCACCAATGGGGGTGGCACTCCTTGGGCTTCCAAAAATTCTATACACAAAGTTGTTCTTATTCCAATGTTTCAATCATCTCTAATGATTTTCCTCACAGATAAAACATAATACAACCATTTACCTTAAATAGGCAGCTACACCATGTGCAAACACGGCCGGTGCTAGGGTTCTCAGCGACCTAGGCAAACTTTCAAAATACCGCCCCCCCCCCCGCCCCACCCCAAGACACGCCAAATACCCCCTTCCCAGACCCTCACACACTTCACTTTTGGTGAAAAAAGAAAAAAGAAGAAGATAAGCCTTACCTCCTACAGTGGTCTGGCTGCCGTGATGTTTCATAGAGAATGTTGTCCAGACTCCACTGCTGTCCAGGGGCAATCACAGGATTTGTAGAGGGGAAGTATCCAAGTATTAGATATGGGAACAAAATCTTGTGAGAATGACCCATCACACTGCTCCCCCTGCAGCACACTGCCCCCCACTGCTTGACCATGTCCTCTCTTCCCCCCCTGCAGCACCATGTCCTCTGTCTCCCCCCCTGCAGCACCATGTCCTCTGTCTGTCCCCCCTGCAGCACCATGTCCTCTGCCCCCCCCCCCCCTGCAGCACCATGTCCTCTTCCCCCCCCTCTGCAGCACCATGTACCCTGTCCCACCACCCCCTGCAGCACTATGTCCTCTGTTCTCTTCCCCCTGCATCACCATGTCCTCTGCCCCCCCCTGCTTGAACATCCCCCCCCCGCAGCGCAGCGCAACACATCCATCTCTCTCTTCTCTCTCTTCTCTCTCTCTCTCTCTCTCTCTCTCTGTCTCTGTCCTGTCTCTACTTACCATGGAGTTTTCTCCATGCTCTGCTCCTCACTGGCGGGAGTCTCAGTGACTGTCGGGGCGTGATGATGACGTCACTCTCGACAGTCACTGAGGGAAGATGAGATAGCGCGTCCCGCAATTTGATCCACCCCCGCCATGGATGAAATCGTGCACATCTATAAAGCTGTGCGTCGGCTGGTGAGTTTAACTTTCATGGCCAACGGACAGCTTTATAGATGTGCACGATTTCAGAGGCGCCCTCCAGAGCCCGGCGCCCTAGGCAGCTGCCTAACCTTGCCTAATGGAAGTACCGGGCCTGTGTGCACATCACCCAGCAACTCCCTCTAGAAGTGGGCTAACAACATCAGAATGTGCCACACCCTCTGGTGTGCATCATATCCGACATCATCACACTCCACCCCCAGGCTTGTTTGATAATTATAAAACCAATGCAAACACCCTACACCAATAGCAAAACCACAGCGATGAGATGGAACTGCAAAAGTTGTTATAAACACAATCAAAACAAGATATTACATGCTGTAATTGACACTAGGATCCACCTAATGCCTATATCACATGCTTAAATCAGAAGTCCAACAAAACAGTTGTATCCAAGTTTAAGGCGACAGTGTTTAGTGCCCTGCAAAAGGGAATCCATACACAAAAGCCATCACTGACTATATAAAAATCCTACAACTAGATCCATATAGACACATATAAGTGCAAAAATGCCACAAATAATTAGAATTGCAATATCTACCAAGCTATACAGAGCTAAATCTTCTTCGTTAACTTGGATCTAAACCACTCAATAACTGTCCAAAAACCACTTATTGGACATGAACAGAGCCTCCTAGTGAAAATAATGAAAAAAGTCTAAATAAAAAATATATATATATACGTCACCTATCCACATAGATATCAAGTAGGATAGCAAGTAAATAACAACTATTAAAACATTCTAGCTCAAAAATGTTAATCCATTATTTACAAAGACCCAAAAAAGGATAACAGATTCACACAAATATGACCTATATAACAAAAATTCAAATAAAGCAAGAAAGTCCTAAATTCTAATTGAGGCCCAATGGATCCACAGTGTTAAGATGATGTATCCATCTAGCTTTAAGTTGAAGCAGCCTTCTCTCTCTATCACCTCCTCTCCTAAATTCAGGAACATGGTCAATTAGTTTATATTTCAATGTGGCCAAAGAATGTCTAAGTTCTTTAAAGTGACAAGCTACTGGTTGTTCAACTTCTTTGGCACTCAGTGCCAACCTAATAGAGGATCGATGCTGTGCCATCTGCCCTTTAAACATACAAATAGTCTTTCCGACATATGTCAAGCCACACGGACAAATAATGATGTAAAGTTAGCACATGTTTGTTTTACTCGCCAGAGTAAGGGTGTACAAAGTCAGGTCCTCTATCTAGATATCTGCATGTGTTACATCCAGTACACCTATAGTTCCCGAGGGCTTTAAAAGGAAGTATTTAGACTGTCCAGCTACTTTTGTTGTAACATCATTGTGCACCAACCAGTCTTTCAAATTCTTGCCACGTTTATAACACAGCACAATGTTTGTATCTGCCAAAGCAGTGATGTTTGTATCTGTCCTGACAAAAAGCCAATATTGTTTGGCTATTTTGTTGGTTAAATTACTTGCTGTGTTATAATGATGTATAAATGGAAATGGAAATCTATTAGTTGTAGTTCGTCTTTTTATAGGGCACAAAGTATCTTATCTTTTAATAGACATCACCATAGCTTTGGCCAATTGTAACTCATGGGATCATACTGTCACACGCAGAGCGATCGGACTGCATACTCGATCCCCGGCACTCATACCCGTCTCCTCTGTCCGTCCGCTCCGTCCTGGCCGCCGCCATCTTCGTTTCAGGTCTGTGCATTACCCTTTCTATTCATTTTCTCTGCTCCTCTCCTATTGGTTAATGACTTTGGTTCCAAAGTTTAAAAGGCACTTCCCCTGGATGTTTGGTGCTTGTTCTTTTAGTTACCTTCTTGGTGCTAGACATGGCTCCCTTGTACCTGTTGATGCAGAGCTGACACTCTTTTTCTGTGCTTCACCTACACTCCAGTGATACCTGTTGACTTCAAAACTGACACTTCCTAAGTGCCACCATCCCAGTGGTAACCTGTCGTACGCAGAGCTGACACTCAATTTCTGCACTTCACCTCCGTTCCAGTGGTAACCTGCTGACTTCAGAACTGACACTTCCTAGTGTCCCTGCCACCATTCCAGTGGTAACCTGCCATCCTCAGAGCTGACACTCCACTCTGTCTTTCTCCACTATCCCAGCGGCACCTGTCTTCTACTCTTCTCCACATGTTGTCTGCCATTGCTGACCATCTTTTGCTTGTTCCTCAAGAGGTTTCGCCTGGTACTCATAGTGAGGGCCGCAACCTGCGAGATAGACGCAGTAAACCTTGCGGCTGGTCCCTGGTAAACACTGTCTCCTTGTTAGACTCTGTGCCTTGCTTGAGTAGTGCAAATCTAGGCAAACCATCAGATCCAGCTGTTAGGGCTCACACCCCCAGGCATCAACTCCTAGAAACGCTTCAGAGGTCTTCGCCTATAGTAACCGATTTTCCAGAGAGCTAGATGCGCTCACAGGTACTCTGATGCCCCCAGGTCTTGTACTTTAGTAGTTGGAGCTGATACCTGAGAACGTAGCGCAGGTATTCACACAGAGGTAGAGTGAAGATCCCGGGAAGGGGTATATGGTGGCTGGCGAGTGGCAGCATCAGGTCCAGGCAGAGATCCAAATGTCACAGGCAGTATGGCAGAGTTCAAGTCCAGGCAAAATGGTACAGGGTCACAAGAAAATCAGCAGCATCAAATACAAGCAGAGGGTCGAGGTCACAGGCAATCAATCAACATCAGAATCCAGGCAAAGCACGGCAACAGAAGAGAGAGTATATATATTGTGGCAAGAGCCCGCTACTGCAGAAGCACACGCGACCAACTTCTTCCTTTTTATGTAGTTTTATTGTCAGGATGGTAAATGTTTTGACACCGTACAGATTTCACAGCAATACTTGGAGACCCTAAACGCTAGCTATACATAAGCCAGCTCTCTCTCAGGACCAGCCAGCTACCCCAGCGTTGGTCTCCCTGAACAAGTGATACAAACAAGCTTTTATACCTGATACTCCTCCCCCAGCCTTAGCTTGATGGACAGGTGACACACCCACCTTCTCTTTAAAAGGAAACGCCCATCACTGCCTCTGTTTGCACTAACAGACAGACACACCCTGTCTGTTTGCAGAGAGGAAGGATTTCAAATCATGTAAGTTAACCAAACTTAAACTATTGCTTTTCATACATAAGTCTTTACATTGAATCTAGGTGCGTTACTGCATAAATGTTTTACTCTATTTCCCTGCTTTCTCTGCATATTGCCAGCTAAATGCCTCCTTTTGTTACATATCCCTCCCCCTAGCGTCTCCAAGTAGGGGGACGCGGACTTCGCGAGGAGCGCATATTTTCGTGACAATGCATCTGCATTCTTGTGCAGAATCCCAGGTCTATATTCTACTGAGAACTTGAAAGGTTGCAGTGCCAAGAACCAGCGGGTTACCTTGGCATTTACCTCCCGGTTGTTCTGCATCCATCTCAATGGTGCTTGGTCTGTTATTAAGGTTAACTCTCTGCCTAGGAGATAATAGCGCAGAGCTTCTGTAGCCCATTTTATGGCGAGACATTCTTTCTCCACAGTGGCATATTTTTGTTCTCTTGGAAGCAACTTACGACTTAGGTATAGGACAGGATTTTCTACTCCATTCTTCTCCTGTGACAAGACTGCACCTTAGCCAACACCAGAAGCATCAGTTTGGAGGAAGAACCTCTGGGTAAAATCCGGTGCTTGTAGAACTGGGGAGGAACAAAGAGCTAACTGAAGATCAGACCAGGCGGTTTCTGCAGAGTCAGACCAGGTTAATCTATCTGGACAACTTTTTTTTAACATGTCCGTTAGTGGAGCAGCTCTAGTGGCGAAGTGGCTTACAAACCGCCTGTAGCAACCTACTAAGCCTAAAAAGGTTCTTAACTGCGACTTTTTTTCTGGTCTTGCCCAATTTTTGACTGCTTCCACTTTATCTAGCTGGGGTTTCACACGCCCTCGACCAACAACGTACCCCAAATAGCTGTTTTTATAGCTGTTAACCCTGCTGACCTTAATGAAGCTAAGACCGCCTCAACTTTGGCTATATGTGATCCCCAGTCTGGGGTATAAATCACTATATCGTCCAGGTAAGCGGCTGCATAAGCTGTGTGAGGTCGTAGCAATTTATTCATGGCCCTTTGGAAGGTGGCAGGTGCCCCATGCAACCCAAAGGGTAGGACTTTATAGTGATAGAGACCATCAGGGGTGGAAAATGCAGTCTTTGGCTTGGCCGTGGAAATCAGGGGAACTTGCCAATAACCCTTTGTTAGATCAAGGGTTGTTAAATAATTGCTACCAGCAAGATTTTCCACTAGTTCATCCACACGTGGCATCGGATAGGCATCAAACTGCGACATGCTGTTTAGGCGCCTAAAGTCATTGCAAAACCTAATTGTCCCATTGGGTTTCGGGACAAGCGCAAAGGGATTTTTCCACTCACTAGTGGACTCTTCAATCACATCTAACTGGAGCATCTTCTCGACCTCCTTTCTCACGTTCACCCGTCTAGCTTCTGCTTGACAATGACTCCTGGCGCAGTGACAATGTCGTGTTCGATTAAGGTAGTGCGCCCAGGAATGAAATAGAAGACATCCCTGTTTCGGCGAATCATTTCTTCAGTCTGTTGTCTCTGCTGAATGGACAAAGCTGGCTCTATGGGCACTTCAGACTTTTCAATGGCAGTGCTCACTACCTGAGGAGAGGTTTCCTCATCATGCCAAGGTTTAAGGAGGTTAACATGATATATTTGCTCCTCCCTTCTCCTACCTAACTGGCGGACTCTGTAATTGACAGGACCGACAGCCTCTAGAACTTCACATGGACCCTGCCAATGGGGAAAAGTTTGCTCTCCTGGGTGGGAACCAGGACTAGGACCTTGTCCCCAGGCTTGAAAGATCGAACAACAGCAGTTTTATCATAACTTTTTCTCTGTCGTTCCTGAGCCTCTTTTACATGTTGCTGCATAATGGGCCCTATCTTTCCTAGCCTCTCATACATTTGGGACACAAATTGGACCAGATTTGGCTCCTTGGGACCTTGCTGCTCCCACCCTTCTTTTAACATATCCAAGATACCCCTGGGCTGTCTAACAAACAATAACTCAAAGGGACTAAACCCTGTTGAAGCTTGAGGTACCTCACGGATGGCAAACATCAAATAGGGAATAAGAGTGTCCCAATCTTTTTTCTCTTGAGCCACTGCTTTCCTGAGCATATGCTTTAATGTGCGGTTAAAGCGTTCCACCAAGCCATCTGTTTGTGGATGGTATACAGAGGTGTGAAGCGCCGTAACCCCTAGCAACTGGCACATGTCCTTCATCAGTTTAGACATGAATGGAGTACCCTGATCTGTGAGAATTTCTTTGGGTATTCCCAAACGTGTAAACATCAATACAAGTTCCTTAGCTATGGTGCTGGACTTTATGTTTCGTAGGGGAACTGCCTCTGGATACCTGGTTGTATAGTCAAGCACCACTAGTATATATTGGTGCCCATTGGTCTCCCTGAACAAATGAAACAAACAAGCTTTATACATGATGCTCCTCCCCAGCCTTAGCTTGATGGACAGGTGACACACCCACCTTCTCTTTAAAAGAAAACACCCATCACTGCCTCTGTTTGCACAACCAGACACGCCCTGTCTGTTTGCTGAGAGGAAGGATTTCAGATCATGTAAGTTTAACCAAATTTAAACTATTGCTTTTCATACATAAGTCTTCACTCTAGGTGCATTACTGCACAAATGTTTTACTCTACTTCCCTGCTTTCTCTGCATATTGCCAGCTAAATGCCTCCTTTTTTTACAATATATATATATATATATATATATATATATATATAGCAGTAAAGCAGGAAAAGTATGCAGGAGCAAGGACTATAACCAGCAGAGAGGGCTTGCCTCTTCCTGCCTTATATACTGATGTGGCCCAATAGGAAATGTCTTGCGCAGCAGGAGGGATAATCAGCCCAGCTGGGCAATAAGCTTAACTTAGTTTGCGCACGCGCCCACCTGCCCTAGATGCCGGGACCGATGCCAAGGCAATGGTCGGGACAATGCGGAAGTGACATGCCGGTCGTTATGACGACGGCCGGGACGCGGTGGCATTAGAAGAAGCGAGTCGCAGCGGTGCCTGGAGCCGCCGCGGCTCGTGACACCAGCCTTATGAACCATGACACATACCCTCTGTTGATAAACTTCTGAATTAGTTTATCGATCTGTATATTCGCTTCAGATTCCAAATAGGTGATCCTTCTAACGCGGAGAAATTGTGAGTTTAGAAGGCCTTTTTTCATTGCTATCGAGTGGTGACTAGTGGCATGTAGATAGGTGTTCCAAACCGTTGGCATACTATACATAAAGTGTTTAAACAATTGTCATTTCGTGAAATAAGCACATCCAGGTAATGTATGGCCTCTGTACTTGTCACGGTTCAAATACAAAGTGCAGCTCAGGAGCCAGGAATGAGGTGAAAACACACGAAGTTTATTGCTGGAATAACAATCTGATGGTGTAATACTGAATATACAGGAAAATGCAGGAATAAATACCGGCTAGATGGCTGATGTAGGAAAGTGGTAATATGGAGAGCTCTTGTACAGCAGGGGGGATAATCAGCACAGCTGGGCAATAAGCTTAATTTAGTTTGCGCACGCGCCCGGCTGCCCTAGATGCCGGGACCGGTTCCAAGGCAAGGGTCGGGACAATGCGGAAGTGACGTGCCGGTCGTCATGACGGGATGCGGGGGCAATGGAAGAAGCGAGTGGCGGCGGTGCCTGGAGCCGCAGCGGCTCCAGACACCAGCCTTATGAACCATGACACATACCCTCTGTTGATAAACTTCTGAATTAGTTTATCGATCTGTATATTTGCTTCAGATTCCAAATAGGTGATCCTTTTAACGCAGAGAAATTGTGAGTATAGAAGGACTTTTGTCATTGCTATCAAGTGGTGACTAGTGGCATGTAGATAGGTGTTGCGATCCGTTGGCATACTATACACAAAAGTATTTAAACAATTGCCATTCCGTGAAATAAGCACATACAGGTAATGTATGGCCTCTGTACTTGTCACGGTTCAATACAAAGTGCAGCTCAGGAGCCAGGAATGAGGTGAAAACACACAAAGTTTATTGCTGGAATAACAATCTGATGGTGTAATACTGAATATACAGGAAAATGCAGGAATAAATACCTGGTAGATGGCTGATGTAGGAAAGTGGCAATATCGAGAGCTCCCAGATAACAGGTAAGCAGTGATATGGAGAGATCCAGGCAGCATGAAACCACAAGCACCGCAGAGGGAAGGAACAAAAGGATGGGACAAGAATAACCAGCAATGAATGCTGGGAGAGACAAGTATAAGAAGGACACACCTAGGTGCAAGGAATAATTAGGGAACAGGAAGGGTAACTCTTAAAGCACAAGAGGCAGGCACAGTTGCAGCACCTCTGCTGATCAGAGGTACTGCTGCTAACACATAAAATGAACACAAATACTGCACAGTGCAAAACAAACAGGGACTGCAGGATGCAAGCAGCATTCAAAAGGGATATGATGCAAAGCAGACAGAGGCAGACCGTGACAGTACTATACTTAAAGGTAAACTTAATGTCCTTATCCATCTGGTTGATCTCATTCATCGTTTTTGTAAATTCATCTATGGAGCCTCTCCACACCACTATAATATCATCAATATAGCGTGTGAAGAAAATCAGACTGGAAAAGATCTCATTCTCTGGCAAATGAAGGGGCCACATTAGAACCCATATCGCAACCTATTAACTGTAGGTAATAGGCCCCATCAAAAAAGAAAAAAAATCCTAGTCAAAGTTTTCTCCAATAAGGATAGAAAAAACTTTATATCTGGACCTTTATAGTGTATGTTGTCCCTTAACAAATATTCTACCGCTTGTAGACCTTCCTGATGGGCAATATTTGTGTATAGCCTCACAAGATCAATGGAACAGAAGAGGTTCAAAAGAGGACCTAGGCTTAGATGGATGAATCTCCAAAATGGTTATCACAACATTGGTTTTTGCAGAAAAAATCCTTTTAGTTTGAGACTATGAGTATGTCTCCACAGCTCCACTTTCCATTCAAGGTCATCAAATGGTTCTGTTGGAACAAAGCTCAGACCTTTGTTCAGAACTTTACATTTCTCTACTATGAGAATTTTAGAGGATAAATTAATGATCAGGTCCTCCCCTTGTCGAACATTTACCTCTTTCGCTGACTTCCCCCTCCTTGTCCTGAATCTTGCCCGTCTCCCCACCGTGCGTGGGTCCTTACCCCAAAGGAGGCTTCTGGGAGATAGAAATCTGTGCTTGATCTATATCGCTATGTGAAGAGCTCCGACCACTGGAAGCTTCTGTAAAAGTGTCTGTAAATCGTCTATGGGTATAGGGTCGTGGCTTGCACAACTGACTCCTCCCTGTCGCTCACGTATAAACTCATTGCTCCAGATAGTCCTTGTTGACAGTTGCCAATTTTTCTTTTTTGAATCTGATGAGATCACATCTATATGTCTCAATATTACTGTTCAACTTATCCAGCCACTTACTACAGATATCATTACGCAAAAGCTTCGACCTATATATATAATTATTTCTTATTTTATGATACTAATCTCAAGATAATATTAATAGTAATGGGACCAATAAATAGACATTCAAATTATGCCACATTGTAGTACCCTGAATTCATATTATGCCACAGCAGTCCCTTCAAATCATAATTGATAATAAGTGCCCCCAAATAATAGTATGCCACACATAAGGGCCCCAATAAATAGTAGGCCAAGCATAAGTGCCCCAATTAATAGTATGCCACACATAAGTGTCCCCTAATAATAGTATGCCACAAATAAGTTATGCCACATTAGCCAGTGTATGTGACTCACCTCACCTCTTGTAGACAGCACAGCAGATCCGCAATGGGTCCCGGGAGAAAGTTTTGCCGATCTCCTGTTTTTTTGAAAGCAGCTCCTGCGTGCCAGGCGACACAGCGTGCCGGGGGTTGCCAATCTGTGGTTTACAGTATTAACTTAGTTTCTAATTAGGATAAGTCAGGGAGTAATTGAAGTTTCCTAAGATTCTCAGATCTTGAACTCAATTTGGCGCCAGAACATGGTGCTTAATAATGAATGTGGTTTGTTTTGAAGGGATTTTAGTTATTTTTGGACATGTGTTTTTGTTTTGTTACTGAGCTAAGATATTATGTTATCATTAGTGGGCATAAACCTGATGACCTGGGCCATGTTTTGTGCTGACAAACCAGGGGATGTTTTTTTTTATGGCAGGGGGACCCCACACTACATGTTCCCCTGTTAAAGCGCCACCAGCCCTAGCTGGCAAAACCTAGTGCTGGTTCTAGGTTGGTAGCACTAGGGTTAATCTGTTTGGGGCAAGCCACGCAGTTTTTAAAATATATTTATTTATTTACTGTATTGTACCAGCAGTTCTGCCCACAGCACTAGGGTTAATGGATTTGCGGGTGGGTTTAGGGTTAATGTTTATGTGTTTTTTGTTTTGTTTTTAATAGTAAGTATTTGGTGCTGGTCCCGCCAGCTGTATTGTGGACGGGTCCAGTGGCTGCCGCTGCCATTGCCCTTTCGAAGCAATTTGGTGTCAACAGTCTGACTGTCAACAGATTCACTGTTGCCATATTGTACCCAACCCCCGTTTCTGGACATACTGGATTTCTTTGACTCTGGATAAAATTCTCTTGCATCTTCCTACATCTCAGATGTTCCAGTCAATGGAAACCTTACACATGCCCAAGTGATTAACCTAATTAAACGATACCTCATTAGTGGTTTCCTAACAATAACAATAGCTGCATTGAAAATACTGCAGAAGACCCAGAAGAAACTGGCACAGCTAGACAGCAACATATACTTGTTAAATAAATAACAAGAAAAACAAGATTACAGGAACCATGTGTGTTTGTTATGCAGATTTCATTAGTTAAGATGGCCACACACTTTGCAAACAGTTCAGCCAGAACTCTAAATAGTTGGAGAAGTGACCAAATTTGCTAGATGTGGATAGATCTGACTGTTTAAGCACTATTCAAGCACTGAGCCAAGCCTTTTCTTCACTTCACTTCTAGGTGTCCAATGATCTCACCAAGTGAGCAGGTGGAGGTCAAATCTCAGCTAACTGAATTTGATTTTTAACAGGAATAATGTGGCTAAACAATGTGCAATGATCTGCCAGTTTGACAAAAATAATCACCATACTTGCAAAGCAAAGAAAAGGAGCAAATTTGCACCTTGGCCAAACCATGTTGCATTAGAGGGGGAGGTAGCTTTAGAATGTAGAGACAGATTTATAGTTGGGATAGGGCTTGTCATAGATCAACTTTAAGTTAAGTGTAAAAATAAACTTATCATGTATTTGTGTGCTGCATGAAAAAGCTGCCAGTATTTTCCTTGTGTCAGTTTGTACCCCTTGCATTGCAACATGGTTTGCCCAGGTGCAAATTTGCTCCTTGTCTTAGTTTTGCTCCTAACTCAAATCAGGCCCTATGTATTTATTTAATCAGCTTTTTTAAGCAGAGTTCTTGCTGATTGACATGTTTTTCATATAGTCTTGATATATGTCGTAGTTGTAGAAATAATGGGAAAAATAATGGCATCTATTGGTTCCTTGACCCTGATGCAAACTCATGTGCCCCTTATGAGATCTCCATTGCATAGTGATCTCATTCAACAGCAGTTTCTTGCTTACACAACATCTGTTCTTAAACATTCAACTTGAAAAAACCTCATTACATAGAATCCCACCTCTTCCAGCTTATAAAAAAGATCCCTGTAGCACAGTCAATCTCAACCCTTTTCTCAAAGATCCACCCCACAGCCATTCTCTTTCTTACCTTCTTCAAGTGGTGCAGTTTTCCTCTGTAGCTGTGTCATTCTGGTTACACTCTAATCACATAAAAGCTCATAGCATTATGAGCATTTCACTTCTGAATTGGCCCTGAAATCTAGTCACATGAAGAACCCAAGTGAAAAGTGCACTTTACTAGTGAACGTTGTCAGCGTTCCAGTTGGGATAGTGGGACAAGTGAAAATGTCTGCATCTGTGGTTGCAGCCAGAGCAGCTTATTCCTCTTGTTACTATTGTGATTCTTGTTGCTATTCCAGTGCATAGAAAACTATAACGCTATCCCTATGGGACAAATCCATAGCATATCCATATCTAAAATGCTACATGCTGAGTTTAAGAACAAAAGAGAACCATCCCATACCTCCCAAATGTCTTTATTAAGTTAGATCTTGATTCCTTGACATCTGACCCACTATCTCAAGACCCAGTACTTGTCCCGAGTGGTGAAACAGTTGGAAAGTGTGTCCCGATTACAGCATTTAGTGGGTGCCTATGTGTTTTTAGGGAAGAGGGACAGATGTAGGAATGTCTTAGCAGTTAAGAAACAGTAGAAACCCCCTGTAGTACCTGACATGGCAACATTACCTTTTATTTCCCTGTCCCAATTTTTGAGATTATAATGTTGGGAGCTATGGAACACATATTACTGCAGATGGTTCACATTTTTCATTCTATTGTTGGTTTTTTCATCCAGTTTTCATGTTGTACAGTATACATTTCCCATATCTTTTAATGTGTGATTGTTCCCATAGATTCATGATCATCCCCATTTGTTATTTCTGAAATGTCCTTAGCAGTGACAACAGGAATTTGGAAACATCTATGCACACTAATGTGTAAAGCTGGGTACACACTACAGGGTTTTTGTCCAATAATTGTCTCAACCAGCCGACATACGACCGCTTGTTCGAAAGTCGGGTCAGTGTGTGTAGTGACACGATGGTCGAAAGTCTGCCCAAATGGATGATTGTCGCCTCATTTGGTTGGTCGTACCGTTAAATATTTTCGTTACAATCTCCTTTCTGTTGTGTAGTGTGTATAAGTTTCCGACCGATCCACGACAGTGAGTACGAAATTACAATCATTGCTCACGACAACATGGCTGTAAAAAGTCGCTAAAGGGACGGCTGCTCTTCCCCTTATTGTCTAAAACAAGGCTAGTGTGTATGCAGTCCATGGACCGAGCGAACAGACCATCGATCGGATGTAAAATCGATCGGCATAAAAAGTTGGTGGAAAATTCTGTAGTGTGTACCCAGCTTTAGTAAAAATATGCTACTTACTGAGACCTCACAAGTCCTTTTTCAATATGGTTTATTGGTTTTTAGATTGTCAAGATAAAATAGACAGTATGGATGGGAATAATGGTAAAAATATAACTCTTCAACAAATACAAAACTTATATTATCTGTTTCCTGCAATTCAGCCAAATTTCAGCTCAAAATGTGCAAATCAAAGAAAAAAATATGTTTGACAAATTCTGCTATCAGATTGGTGATATGCACTGGTTAACAGCTATGTATTAGTGATTCACAATTCCCAGGTTTCATTCCATAGTCCAACCTCTTACCAATTTAGAACCATGCCTTTTAAATTTTCCCATTGTATGCATGCAATATTGCTTGGTTTAGCAAATGCATGGCTTAAATTAATCATGACAGTGAGATGACATTGGGACTGTCCTTTGTACATGTGGTACTTTGTGTATGTGAAGCATTTTATTACATTGCTCAGGGTGCACCTTCAAATACTTGGAAACTGCAATGTTTCCCATTAAAAGTATCAGACGAGCTCTAAAAACCTCTAGCTCTTCCCTCCAAGTCCCTCTGCACAGCAAATGTGCTAAAATACATATTCTCAATCCCTTTTTTTCACTTCAATAGTCTTGCATACAAACTGAAATCTTGATGTTGTCCCGTTCTGCAAAATAAGGCCTAACTAGTGCACCTACTCAGTAAAGAATTTGCCTTGGTGAAAATTTAGGCATTCCTGTACAAATCGAAACTCTCTGTGGAACCTTTGTAAGTGACATCCTCAGTGTGCACAGGAAAATAGGGAACAGGTCACGAATCGTCACAGCTCACGTCATGAATCACAATAAGAATTCACAAATGTTTTCCACTAGAACAGTCCAGAAAAATGAATGATAGAGGATGTATAAGATCCTTTTTTAACACTGTAGACATGTGACATTTGTTGATACTTTCTGATTGGCTTTACAATCTGTGCACTGTGATTGGCCTGATGGCTTGTATTGATTCTCCCATCTCTAAAATATATATACATATAACTGAATTTCTCTTTCAGCTTATTTGATTAGAAAATATAGCAGTATTAATCATATCTATTGTTCACCTGTAATGTTTTGCGTCCTTGTTTTGTTTTATTTGTAGATTGTCATTGATAGAGATGTACCTATTAACTAGAGATGGTCACTGACCCCCGTGTTTTGGTTTTGGATTCGGTTTTGGATCTGGATTACCGTCGTGTTTTGGTTTTGGTTTTGGTTTTGCAAAACCGCCATTGCGTGTTTTGGTTTTGGTTTTGGTTTTGTTTGGTTTTGTTTTGCAATTTGTTATAAAAATTACATTTATTGGTGCTAAAATAACATAATTTAGGTATTATTTTGTAGCTACATTATTATTAACCTCAGTAACACTAATTTCCAGTCATTTTTTATTCAATTTTGAACACCTCCTATGTCACAATATGATTTTCATACACTTGAAAAGAAAAATTGCTGCAGTTCTTGCCAGTGATAACAAAAAGGCCATTGTCATGCCTGGGCATAAGACCAAAAATCCACCTCTTAAGTGTGGAATTATTTTTACACGAATCCTGGCAAGAGTTGTCTATCCATTTGTAACATTTTGAAAGCCACACTCAGTAGAGGTAGGGACCTTAACCATCTGGGATCCTCATCCATGTTTCGTCATTTTTCAGCGAGTTATTGGCAAACTGTTGGGAAAATCAGAAACTTTGGTTAAAAAAAAATTAACAACAAGCATTCCAGCATAATCTACCTCCCTTCTCTCATCTACATCCCAGCACCTGCAATCTTCCCCCCCAACAATTGGCAAGTAAACAATCCTCTGCAAGAGGAAGCAAGAATGAAACCTGTCACCCAGTCGCAAAGCGGATCACAGACGCCCTGGGTACTATGCTAGCGTTAGATCTGTGTCCAATGTCCACTATTAATACAGTTGGTTTAAGACATTTAATTGAGGTGTTATGTCCCTGTTAGCAAATGTCATCACTATACCATTTTACTAGAAAAGCTTATTCTCTCCTGTACCGGAAAGTTCCTAAAAATGTCATTATTGGGTGACAAAATGGTATTCTACCCACTGTACACTTAACCACAGATATGTGTACAAGCGGAACTGGGCAAACAAAAGATTATATGACTGTGAAAGCCCACTGGGTTGGTCTTTCGCCTTCCCCAGCATGGACAGCAGCAGCATGTACCCAGGTGCATCACATTTTTGAGAAGTAGGCTACTCTGTGTATCAGCAGCTTCACTAAGAGGCATACAGCTGACAAACTGTTCCAAAAACTAAGGGATGTCATTGAAAGATGGCTAATCCTGCTTGGAGTCTCCTGAGGATATGTCATTTCTGATTACGACCCCAATATTGGTCCAGCATTACAGCGGGGCTGAATTCCATCACATTTCCTGTTTTGCACACACTATCAACTTGGTGTTACAGAACTTTTGAAAAATGACATGCAGGAGATGCTGTTTGTGTCCATAAACATTTAGGGTCAATTTGTGGTTTCTGCAACAGCATGTAGGAGAATACAGCAGCTGCAAGAAGACTAGCATTTGAGGGGAATATACTTTAGTCCAGCGAAGTAGTTACCTGTGAAGAAAGTGCAGACACAGTTAGCTTGAGTCAAGTGATTGCCTTAATAATAGATTTTGAAAAGGTGCTACATAAAATTATAGTGTGCAATAAAACAAAGTAAATGTGCTAACTATATTTTAATTGTAGATGAAATACTTAATTTTCTTTGCAAGGATCCCAGACTTATCAACATCTTGTTGGGACGTCTTCTCCTTCAGTTTCTCTGGCAACTGCTTGTAATAAAAGAAATTGCTTTCCCAAGACACCCAGTGGTGATGCAGATGAGTCCGCTAAACATTTTGATATTTGCTGTGCTGTAAAAGAATTGCCCAAAAACCGTGACAGCTCTGCCCTAAAATCAACTAGTCATTCCCTTTGGAAGGCCATTATCAGCAATTACATCATACTACACAGACTTCTATGATATTGGGATATTGGGATGAATTAGTATTGTTGGAGGAAGATTATCACTAAACCCTGCCACCTCTCCAGTTTCGCAATGAGCTATGGTACAATAAAATGTAACTGCAGATTTAGACCAAGACTGTCAGCCCTATTATTTCTATTTCAGCAATTACAATTAGCAATGGAGCAATGGAGCTCTTCTCTTTGGGTGTTACCTATATAACGCAGCACAATTTGCCTGCAAATTCTACAGACAAGCCTGCTTGTCTTCCTCTCCATCAATGACTCTTAGCAATTGAGCACTCGTCTTTGGGTGTATATTACACCCAAACATTATTAGTGAAAATTATGAAAAATACAGTTTAATCCCTGATAGGCCCTCCACCATCCTTTGCATGTTAATAGTAGGATTGGTTGGAATTATGGTCAAGGTCACACATTTTTTTGACAAATCCTTCAAACCAGCCCAGATGTCAAACTGTTGTGGTCTGCCCCCTGCGTCATCCCTGCTTGTGTTTGGAAAGTGCATATTGGTGCCAGAACCTCACATGCCAGAACTGCTCCCACTGGTGCCACACTGCTGCAGGACTTACACAATCAACCGCATCCTCATCGTCGGATACCCAAATCTCCCCCACATCCTCTTCTAAAGACAAAGTGTCATCCTCACTTGGTGTATCACCGGCTACACTCGGGCTGTTCAGGCACACATCAGCAGAACTGCTGAAAGGGCCCTTCTTTATGGGTAGACTAACAGAATGGTCACGATTAGACATCCCACTGTTGGATGGACTCTCCACAGGGATTGTTGTCATTTGTGAATCAGAGCAAATATTCTCCTGTAATGCCTCACTGTTATCTTGCAGCTCGGCTTTGACGCGTAACAGTAGTTGTGCACCAATTGTAGGCTCTGTAACTTTTTGGGATCTGCCACTAATAGCCAAAGGTGAAGGCCTCATTCTCTCTTTGCCACTGCGTGTGTAGAATGGCATGCTTGCAATTTTTTTTTTATCGTCACTTAACTTTTGCTCAGTTATACTTCTTTTTCGCTTCAATACAGTAAAATTTTTTTGGGTTTTTCTTTTTTGCACTAATTTGAAAACACTCTGTTGTTTGACATCGCCTTGGCCAGATGACGTACTGGGAACACTAACATCAGGACTGGTGACAGAACCTGGTTGCTCATTTAGATCATATGTGGACTGCTTTGAATCCATTCAGAGCGCAAACCACTGGGGAGTGCTAAAAATTATTTAGTAGATTCTGCTGACAGTTATGACTTTTGACAGCCAGAAATATTAATGCACAATTAGGGAGGACACCCCAAAAACACTGAGGAGTGCTAAAAATTATTGAGTAGATACTGCTGACAGATATGACTTTTGACAGCCAGAAATATTAATGCACAATTAGGGAGGACACCCCAAAAACACTGAGGAGTGCTAAAAATTATTGAGTAGATACTGCTGACAGATATGACTTTTGACAGCCAGAAATATTAATGCACAATTAGGGAGGACACCCCAAAAACACTGAGGAGTGCTAAAAATTATTGAGTAGATACTGCTGACAGATATGACTTTTGACAGCCAGAAATATTAATGCACAATTAGGGAGGACACCCCAAAAACACTGAGGAGTGCTAAAAATTATTGAGTAGATACTGCTGACAGATATGACTTTTGACAGCCAGAAATATTAATGCACAATTAGGGAGGACACCCCAAAAACACTGAGGAGTGCTAAAAATTATTGAGTAGATACTGCTGACAGATATGACTTTTGACAGCCAGAAATATTAATGCACAATTAGGGAGGACACCCCAAAAACACTGAGGAGTGCTAAAAATTATTGAGTAGATACTGCTGACAGATATGACTTTTGACAGCCAGAAATATTAATGCACAATTAGGGAGGACACCCCAAAAACACTGAGGAGTGCTAAAAATTATTGAGTAGATACTGCTGACAGATATGACTTTTGACAGCCAGAAATATTAATGCACAATTAGGGAGGACACCCCAAAAACACTGAGGAGTGCTAAAAATTATTGAGTAGATACTGCTGACAGATATGACTTTTGACAGCCAGAAATATTAATGCACAATTAGGGAGGACACCCCAAAAACACTGAGGAGTGCTAAAAATTATTGAGTAGATACTGCTGACAGATATGACTTTTGACAGCCAGAAATATTAATGCACAATTAGGGAGGACACCCCAAAAACACTGAGGTGTGCTACAAATTATTGAGTAGATACTGCTGACAGATATGACTTTTGACAGCCAGAAATATTAATGCACAATTAGGGAGGACACCCCAAAAACACTGAGGAGTGCTAAAAATTATTGAGTAGATACTGCTGACAGATATGACTTTTCACAGCCAGAAATATTAATGCACAATTAGGGAGGACACCCCAAAAACACTGAGGAGTGCTAAAAATTATTGAGTAGATACTGCTGACAGATATGACTTTTGACAGCCAGAAATATTAATGCACAATTAGGGAGGACACCCCAAAAACACTGAGGTGTGCTACAAATTATTTAGTAGATACTGCTGACAGATATGACTTTTGACAGCCAGAAATATTAATGCACAATTAGGGAGGACACCCCAAAAACACTGAGGAGTGCTAAAAATTATTGAGTAGATACTGCTGACAGATATGACTTTTGACAGCCAGAAATATTAATGCACAATTAGGGAGGACACCCCAAAAACACTGAGGTGTGCTACAAATTATTTAGTAGATACTGCTGACAGATATGACTTTTGACAGCCAGAAATATTAATGCACAATTAGGGAGGACACCCCCAAAACACTGAGGAGTGCTAAAAATTATTGAGTAGATACTGCTGACAGATATGACTTTTGACAGCCAGAAATATTAATGCACAATTAGGGAGGACACCCCAAAAACACTGAGGAGTGCTAAAAATTATTGAGTAGATACTGCTGACAGATATGACTTTTGACAGCCAGAAATATTAATGCACAATTAGGGAGGACACCCCAAAAACACTGAGGTGTGCTACAAATTATTGAGTAGATACTGCTGACAGATATGACTTTTGACAGCCAGAAATATTAATGCACAATTAGGGAGGACACCCCAAAAACACTGAGGAGTGCTAAAAATTATTGAGTAGATACTGCTGACAGATATGACTTTTGACAGCCAGAAATATTAATGCACAATTAGGGAGGACACCCCAAAAACACTGAGGAGTGCTAAAAATTATTGAGTAGATACTGCTGACAGATATGACTTTTGACAGCCAGAAATATTAATGCACAATTAGGGAGGACACCCCAAAAACACTGAGGTGTGCTACAAATTATTTAGTAGATACTGCTGACAGATATGACTTTTGACAGCCAGAAATATTAATGCACAATTAGGGAGGACACCCCAAAAACACTGAGGAGTGCTAAAAATTATTGAGTAGATACTGCTGACAGATATGACTTTTGACAGCCAGAAATATTAATGCACAATTAGGGAGGACACCCCAAAAACACTGAGGTGTGCTACAAATTATTTAGTAGATACTGCTGACAGATATGACTTTTGACAGCCAGAAATATTAATGCACAATTATGGGGGACACCCCAAAAGCGCTGGGGAGTGCCAAATATGAAGAAAAAATAATAAACCTCTATCCTCCTCTCTGCACTAGCGATTTTGGTTAGAGCAATTGCAAGAACAATATGGTATTCTCTGTCCCTGCTCTAATTAGCCTATGACTACACCCTGCTCTCTCCCTCTGTCAAATGGCGATGGATTGCTGTGGAGGCGTGTATTTATAAAGTTGAAGTATCGCGAGAACCGAGTCCCGAGATCCGACGACGTCACAATGACGTTCGGCCTCGATTTGGATTCGGAATGGGCGGGAGAGTACCGAGCTGCTCAGCTCGGTACTCGGATACCCAAAGTTCGGGTGGGTTCGGTTCTCGGAGAACCGGACCCGCCCATCTCTACTATTAACAGTTATATGTATCAACTTAAGTACCCTCTTTTCATTTAAGTAGAGTCCTAAATCATATATGATTGCTCAATGTGATAATTCCCATTTCATATAAATCTCCAGTTGAAACAGACTTGTCATGTGCTGAAGTAAGTTTAGCATTTGTATTTTGATCTCTGATCCAAAAGAAGAGAAAAAAACAAATATGTGTTGTGTAGTTTTGATTAGAAATTATTCTAGTATCTGCTATTTTATGTTACTGCAATGTCAATGTTGATTCACCTTAATTCTTTTTGTTAATTATGCTTCATTGACCTTGCACATTGAAGAGGATTTTCAGGGTCTCCACAATATGTATTTCATTTAATTCTTGCTAGCAAATTACAAGGCTTGGCAACCAAATTGGCAGGGTCTTCTTATAGTTGGCTTATAGTCAACAATTACCCTCAGATCTTCTGTGTTAAAGATGTGGGCAATCCATTTCCATTCACTTTACACCCCACATACTTGTTACTGTGTCCTTCATGCATCGCTGGACTTTAAACTACAATGAACCACATTTTCTGCTATGTGAACTATTGCCTGCATCATATTAGCATTGTTTTACCAGTTTCTATTGTCAGCTAAAACTAAAATTGTGCATGTAGACATGAATCAGAGCAGATTATATAGTTTAAAAAATAGCAAAGTATGTAGTAAATTATGAAGCAAATCATCACTTTATTGCAACTGTACTGTGTAACACAAATATAAAAGTTTCTGTGCCATTGCTGGGTAAATTATTAAACTGCATTTAGAATGAAGTTGACTTCGGTATATTACATTAAATACAGTTGAAAAATAAAAATATTGAGGTTGTTTTGAGTAAAATGGAAAGCCTGTTTCTAAATGCTAAACACACACCTTTTCAAGTGTACATGCACAGAAAATGTGTTTTCCTTCATACAGATTTACAATATCACTCTGTTGTGCCTCTGTTGTGCCTCTTTATGTCTATAAGTTGGAAAGGGGGAGAGAAGGATGTTTTAATGTAGACCAAGTACAGTAAAGGCATGTTTACATTCGTGCGCTCTACTTAGGGGTAGAGATAATGGCAGATACGCCTGTCATGAGGCAGAAGTGTTGCGAGTGCTCTACTTCAGGAGCAAACGTCCATGCTGCTGCTACTGATCTTCACTAGATTATTATGTACACACAGTAAATAAATGGCAGCAGATTTACCACATCATCTGTCGCTTACCCCACTAGCTTAAGGAGTTACAGTCACCTGGCTGTCCAGACTTGACGACCCATGGATCTCTCTCAGCTGCATATGTTGAATCTGGTAGAGAATGACAACTAAAAAAAACAAATCTTGCACCTTACATGAATGAAATCCCAGAATTACCACCCCCTCCCCTTCTGGAGTGACTCCTTATATCTATGGTCTAATTTCCACAGAGCTTTCACCTCTCTGGCCAAACCTCTGGGATTTTCCTTGTTAAACATTGGTCAGTTTTGGACTAGGAGTGGGGGGGGGGGTGAAGAAGGGAGTGAAGATGAGCTGTCCTTCCACAGAACCTCCCCTGCTAGATGGCCTGTTTGGAATAGTCTTATGTGAACAATGGATACTAATTAGTTTAGCCATGCCAATATCTTGCAACCTGATCCCTACCCATAACCTCCTGGCTTCACTTTAATGGCATTGAATAACAACCTCACTGCCACATCACAAATATACAGTAAACAATATACATATTTGCAATAAGCTACAATGTCCCCTTATCCACATGTAATTAGACACTGCAGTGCTATTCTATTGGGCTGGGGAACAAAAGCAAGGGCTATAAAAACTACATGCTATAATCCAAATTTTGTGAGAAACGAGGGCAGACTGATTAGGAGGATATTAATACTTCATTTCACCACATTCCTCCCCTACATTTTTAGCCCTTGTTCCCCAGTGGTTCTCTTGCCCCCAAGTATACCTTTCTCCCCCGAGTCCAAAGGCTCTGGCCTGCTATGGTTTCACCTGGGTCTGATGATAAGGTAGACAGCAGTACACAGTTCCTCAAAATACCACCAGGGTCCCATGCGTGCGAGCATATCATCCCATCCACCTGGAGTGGGGCTTTATGCTGCCCTGTGTCATAAGATGAGACAACATTAAAACTGGGCCACTCTTGTGCACACAACCGTGGTAGGAGAATTGTAGTCCAATATACCTTTGGGTGCCTTGTCCACCCTTAAATGCCCAACTGCAAATAGTCCTTTGGCCTGTCCTCTGTTTCTGGAGGCCATGCTCCGCTCCCCCACAAATTCAAGTGAAAACTGCCCAGGGGCCGGAAAACTTTGGGGCTTCTTGTCCGGTTGTTTCTGTCAAAGATCCAATCCCTCATCCCCAAACACTCAAGGGACAACTGCCAAGTGGCATGAAAACTTTGGGGGTTCTTGTCCGGTTTATGCTCCCAAAGATCTAATTCCCCCTCCCCCCAAACACTCAAGGAACTACTGCCAAGTGGCAGGAAAACTTCAAAACTCTGTTGCAGACATTGCATTTGTTTCCAGAGAGGTATGTGGGGACCTAAAGTAAGCATCCATTTCCTATAGACATAAACAACCCTAAGACTTGCCCTAAGTTAAACTACACCACTATTTATCATAGCTACACCCCCTATTTTTTCATGAATGCTTGCTTACTTTCCAGTAAGACTTTTTGCTAACTGTAATATACTCAACTGGTAAAAATAAAAATGGGGACATTTTTCAATTAAAAATTGTCTTACCATAGAGAACAAATAACTAACTGGCCTAGAAGGTTTTAGCTCTGCCCTTTACCCACTACATTGTAAACTCTCATGAGTAGGGTCTTTATAACTTTTGCTTTAATTTATTTTGTCTACCTTATATGTCCCTGTTTTATGCATGCTCTGTCTCCCTCCTTGGTCTCTCTGGCACTGTCCTCTCTTGGTTCACCTCATATTTTGTCAACTGCTCCTTCACTGTTTCCATTCCTGACTCATCCTCTCCCTCTGCCACCCTTTCCATTGGAGTCCCTCAGGGGTCTGTTCTGGGCCCTCTTCTTTTTTCACTGTACACTACTTTCCTAGGCAGTCTCATCTCTTCCTTTGGTCTCCAGTACCAACTCTTCACTGAAGGCATTGAACTCTACATCTCTTCTCCTGACCTTTCCGCCCCTCTTATCTCTTGTGTCTCTGACTGCCTTTCTGCCATCTCCTCCTGGATGTCTTCATGTTTTCTCAAAATCAACATTGCTAAAACTGAACTCATTGTTTTTCCTCCTTCTAAATCTTCTAACAACATTGATCTCTCTATCACCGTTAATAACACCACCATCTCTCCTGCCCCCCAGCTCTGTTGCCTGGGTGTCACCCTTGACTCCTTCATCTCTTTTGCCCCCCACATTCAACCTCTTGTCCAATCCTGTCATTTCCAACTTTGGAATATTGCCCGCATCCAGTCCTTCCTTTCTCAGGACGCCACCAAGGGGTAAATGTATCAAAGTGCGATTTTGCAACTCCAGCGATTTTCTCGGGAGAGTTGAAACTAGCCGATGTATGAAGCTGAGTTTTCATACAAAATCGCCAGAGTTCTGCTTCTGTCAAAATCGCTACTTGCAAAATCGCCAGAAATCAAACTCCCGACTGTTTGCCACTGCAGCTATACAGCTCTTAAATGTATGAAGCTTCGAGTTAGCAAACTCAGGAGAGTTTGCTTCTAAACACGCCAGATACAACACACTGCTTGATAGCAGCGTGTTGTAGAAACACATCACTGTTACACTGCCCTGACAGTGTTAAAATGTAAAAGAATAGATAAAAGTTTTAAAAAAAAAAAGCGTGAGGTCCCCCCACTATTTATGCTTAACCCTTGTGCTGCCTGACTAGTGCTGGTCCCGTGAAAATCGGTGAAAAATTTTGCGTGGGGTTCCCCCGATTTTCACTTTACCAGCACTAGGCAAACCAGCCAGGGTTGGCGGCACTATAGCAGGGGGACGGGCGGCAGGGTTCCCCCTGCCATAATGACTAACCAACCCTAGACTCTTTAGCGCTGGGCTGGATTCCCTAGGGAGTGGGGTCCGCTGAAAAAAACGAGCGCCCCCCCTAGAAAGAACCAGCCCAGTGCTAATAGCACTAGGGCTCTTCCTACTACCCCTGGGCTGTGGGTAGTAGGGTAACACGGTGATAAAGTATAAAAAAAACAAACGGACGCCATTTTTTTTTGTGGAACTATAAGTCCCAGCCAGCCAGGTTGCCCAAAAAAATGTGGCCATGCTGTTGCTTGTATAACTACAAGCACCAGCATACCCACGACAGCCAGGGCATGTTGGCACTTGGAGAACCACAAGTGCCAACATGCCCTGACATCCCTGGCTTGCTGGGACCTGTAGTTCCACAAAGAAAAAAGTTAAAAAAACAACAACACCCTCTTAAAAACCACATCTATTTATTAAAAATAAAAACCCCACAATAAATACACTAACCACCCTCATTTTAACCACATCTATTAAATAAAAATAAAAAAAACCCAAATACTCACCAAAGATGTCTTCTTTCTTCTTCCAAAGTGTCCTTGCTTGCCCCAGTCCCTTAATATTTATACCTCCAATAGTCCATGCTTGCCCCAGTCCCAGCAAATGTGTACTTCCAAAATGGCTTGAAGAAATTCAGCATCACTTCGGCCAGAAGGGCCCCATATTTGTAACATCCCGAGTCTGTGTTCTTGATTGTAGTAAAATAAAAAAAATCTTGAGGCGCCGCAAACACCTCCTACTAGGTAGGAGGTCTGAACCGCAAAAGCTATAACTACAGTATAATGTGATTTTCCCACGCATGGACTATTGGAGGTATAACTATTAAGGGACTGGGGCAAGCAAGGACACTTTGGAAGAAGAAAGAAGACATCTTTGGTGAGTATTTGTTTTTTTTTTATTTTTATTAAATAGATGTGGTTAAAATGAGGGTGGTTAGTGTATTTATTGTGGGTTTTTTATTTTTAATAAATAGATGTGGTTTTTAAGAGGGTGTTGTTGTTTTTTTAACTTTTTTCTTTGTGGAACTACAGGTCCCAGCAAGCCAGGGATGTCAGGGCATGTTGGCACTTGTGGTTCTCCAAGTGCCAACATGCCCTGGCTGCCGTGGTTATGCTGGTGCTTGTAGTTATACAAGCAACAGCATGGCCACATTTTTTTGGGCAACCTGGCTGGCTGTAACTTGTAGTTCCACAAAAAAATATGGCGTCTGTTTGCTTTTTTTATACTTTATTGCCGTATTACCTTACTACCCACAGCTCAGGGGTAGTAGGAAGAGCCCTAGTGCTATCAGCACTGGGCTGGTTCTTTCTAGGGGGGGGGCCCGCTCATTTTTTTCAGCGGACCCCACTTCCTAAGGAATCCAGCCCAGCGCTGAACAGTCTAGGGTTGGTTAGTCATTATGGCAGGGGGAACCCTGCCGCGCGTCCCCCTGCTATAGTGCCGCCAACCCTGGCTGGTTTGCCTAGTGCTGGTAAAATAAAAATCGGGCGGACCCCACGCAAAATTTTTCCCTGATTTTCATGGGACCAGCACTAGTCAGGCAGCACTTGGGTTAAGCATAAATAGTGGGGGGACCTCACGCTTTTTTTTTTTTAAAACTTTTATCTATTCTTTTACATTTTGACATCTGCCGGAGCTCCGGCAGCTGTATGACAGGGCAGTGTAACAGTGATGTGTTGACAACTCACTGTTACAACACAGGAGAGTTTGCCAAACACAGGAGAGTTAGCTAAACTTGGGAGTGTTTACATCGCCCAAAATCGCCAGAGATGACCAGCGATTTTGAACATGAGTGTCAAAATCGCAGCTTGATACATTTCCAGTTTTTTTTTTCAAAACTCGCGGGTAAACACCCGCGATTTGCCGCGATTTAAACACGCTGGCAAACTCGCATTTTGATACATTTACCACTAAAACTATTATCCACGCTATCATAATTTCCCGTCTCGATTATTGTAACCTTCCTCTCACCGGCCTTCCTCACTCCCATCTTGCCCCCTTCACTCTATTCTCAATGCGGCTGCGAGACTCATCGTTCTTTCACGTCGCTCTTCCTCTGTCTCCCCTCTCTGCCTTGCCCTGGACTGGCTCCCTTTCTCCAACAGAGTCCCCCACAAACTCCTCTCCATAACCTACAAGGCTCTCTCCCATTCCACAGCCCCTTATATCTCTAACCTCCTTTCCATTCACACTCCCTCTCGTTCCATGTGTTTGGCCAATGACCGTCGCCTCTCCTCCGCATTGATCACCTCATCCAACGCCAGAATTCAAGCCTTCTCCCATGCTGCCCCCCTCCACTGGAACGACCTCCCTCGCTCTATCTGTCTGTCCCCTAATCTGAGCACTTTCAAAGGGGCTCTCAAAACCCATCTCTTCCTCAAAGCCTACCAGCTATCCACCTAACCTTCTCCAGCCTTGTTCTCCTCATCTCCCTCTTCCCTGTCTCCTCTTGCACCTGATTCCCTCCACTGTCTCCTCTCGTGCCTGCTGTCTATTTCTGCTCCCTTTAGTATGTAAGCTCATACGAGTAGGGCCCTCTACCTTTCTGTTAAATTCCATTTCTTCTTCTCCGACATCACTGTACTTGCTGTGCCTGGAGCATTTGGAGTCTTGGTTCTACTTCTTTTACTCTGTCTTACCCTATACTGTTTTGGTCTACTGTATTTGTACAGGGCTGCAGAAACCTTGTGGCGCCATATAAATCAAGATTAATAATAATAATAATAATAATAATAATAATAATTTCAGCATAAAGCACAATGAGAGCAATTATAAGATAAATCTTAGCGCAACATAGAATGCTGCTGAACAGAGTAGTCCAGTTGGTACTTTGAAGTCTGAAAGGAAACAATTACCATTTGAACGTGAGGTTGAGACAGGCTGAACTTGAATGCCATGTATCTGTTTTCAAATTTCAACCTATGCCATTCTTGCAGGCGTACATTAACGTTTTAGCATTTTTTGCAAACATATATGCACAATTTATACAACATATTCGTATGAGCAATTAAATAGTTATGCCTGTATTTGTAATGTAAACAAAAGACACAATATTTTTTTCATTTCTATTATTATGTTATTTTTATAATTGAATATCAGTTTTCTCTTACTTTAGATGCTTGTCAGAAACAAACATTGAATATTACAAACCCTCTGGACACTCACTGACATTTTTGCAAAAACATCTCTGAAGTTTAATTTATAGCACAAAGCAATGAGATATCAGCTGGCAATGATTGCACAGTGAAGGCACACTACCACCTGATGTGTTAGGGGTATATTTACTAATCTGCGGGTTTGAAAAAGTGGAGATGTTGCCTATAGCAACCAATCAGATTCTAGCTTTCATTTATTTAGTGCATTCTACAAAATGATAACTAGAACCTGATCGGTTGTTATGGGCAACATCTTACTTTTTCAAACCCGCAGTTTAGTAACTATACCCCTTAGTGTGTTCACATACATGGTTTTGCAGTGCAAGTGGTTTTTTTTTCATTTTTTGATTTGCGATGCTTTCTTGATTCCATAACTCCATCTGTGCAGCATGACAATTGTCAATTGTCACATATATGGCACTTCAAGGACAATTTGTTTCATGCATGCTGTTCTCTAATTTTTCTATTTTAAATATTGTTATAAGAAACTTGTTTTCCTAAAATTAAATTTAAATAGGAAACTATACAAATGTAAAATAAAAATGCTCAGTCTGTCACTCCTTAATTTCTTTAAAAAAAAACTAAAATGTATAACTCTTATGTTATTTTGGATTAAACCTTTGGAGAGAAACAGACATGGAATATATTTGAAAATACAAAATATGCAGTAAAAATGCGGAATGGGTATTGCCAGGTCTCCAACCACAATACATCAATAATAAAAGATAAAACAAGTTTGAGCAAGCACACACTAAACTTCTATGAAAGAAAATCAATCCATATGGCAATAAAATATTTTCTAAGTAGACTAAAATATGAATTGACATTTTTGAACATGTGTTTATAGTGCGGTGGCTGGAATCTTTCCTTTTTTTAAGATCAGAAGCCTCCATTGGCAGTTATGTAAAACCAGGAATTTGAGGAGTCAGAATTATGGAACATAATGAGTGGATGTCATAGAACTGAACAGCAAATTATAAATAGAAGTTAAGGGCAAAATGTTGATATTATTGAAATGTTGTCACAATAGGAATCTGTGTTTATCACTTGTGTACATTAGTAATGTAAAGCAGCACTCCAACAGAGTAGGAAAACAGTCACAGATTATTGCCCTCTGCTTTTCGGGCCTACTGGTCCCTTAACAAACAAAAAATAGACAAGCTACAGTGAAGAGTTAAATGTAACACAAGGGTCATGGGCTCATTTCCAACCAAGGCCCTATATGTATGGAATTTGCATGTTCCCTTAAAAACAATCTTCAAAAACTCCACCTGTCACCATGAGACAAGCAGTGAAGTTATCTGAGGCAAAAAAAGGACGTTGGTTTAAACATGGCCATCATTAATCCACTAGGAACAATTTATTTACAGCTGAAGACAGTTCTCTTCAAGCTTTGATGAATGAAGCCTCTCTGGCATTGAAACCGTCAGATAAAGGGTGCTTTCTGGTCATTTTAGAAACCTCGGTTCAAGTTTCAGAATGCCTCGCACAGCTTTCAGATACACAACATTAGAAGGGAATGCATGAATATCCTACTAAAGCAATTAAGCAGAGAATTGGCTTTTAACTTGAATAGGCAACAGAAATGAGTAGGATCACTGAAAAATTAACCAACCATTTATCAGTGGATAGTCCTATTATGCAAATGTTTTCCACAGTACTCAAAATTTTCAAAAATATATACTCACCAAGAGGGTGTACCATTGTGTTTAGTAAGGGCACAGTCCTGAAACCTTTAGATCAATATTTAAACAAACAACATCTATAAAAATGTGACACAGATTTTATATAGACATACATTAAACACTAGGCAGATAGTACACAAAAATTATAAAAGCGTATTAATGTCCCCATTGTTACATTTGACTTTCAGACATTGTACACATGGGCATCCATGGGACAAGACTGCTTCCCCCTATCCAATAGTTTGCTGTAACATAGTATTTCTCTTGTATTTCTAGGTGCTAGCTAGCCATTGTCACGGCAATAGGGTTTCTGGGATCCTTCTCTAGAACCCTGGGGCTAGCTGTGGCAGGAGTGTAGTGGAAACTGGGGGGCCGGATGAATGCCTTGTTCATAGAGCTTGCTCTAATCCCGTATACTGGAAGTTAGGAGGAGGAATGCTGGACTGGACTCTGAACTAAAATAAATGCCTGGAATCTGGAGCTGATGGACTGGAACGTGGACGAAGGAGCAGGGGGGACCTGAACCCACGACCAGAGACTCAGTACCTCCAAGAACTCAGAGACTCAGGCAAATATAGTACCACAACTGGCACTGGGAAGACTCAGAACTCAAGCAGAGGATATACAGGGGTGGCAACCTCCTGAACAGACATAGCCTGGAACTGGTCCTGAACAACTCAGAACTCAGAACCTAGTTTAGGCCTGGAATTGGAAGTCAGTACCCCGAGACACAGAAATGGCCCCAAAAGGTGGATGACTCAGAACAACAACCTACTACCCCAGATAACCAGTAGGTAAGTCAGGAGTAGATTGATGAGAGGAGGATCCACACAAAAGATAACAGCTGGAACCTGTACACGAGCTGATATTTCAATAACAGCAAGAGGATGAAGCTGAATTCACACAAAGAGTTAATGGTTTGCAGTTCATATAACAACAACAAGATGAAGCTTAATTCACACAAAGGGTTAATGATTGCAGTTCATAACAGTCACAGGATGAAGTTGAATTCACACAGAGGGTTAATGGTTTGCATTTCATATAACAGCATACATGATGAAGGTGAACTCACTCAGAGGGTTAATGGTAAAAGTCCATATAACAGCATACATGATGAATTTGAACTCACTCAGAGAGTTAATGGCAGAAATCCATAAAACAGCAAACAGGGTGAAGATGAATTCACATGAAGGATGATGGTTAAGATCTCAGGAGGCTGCTAATTAATTACTAGCTTAGAACTAGCATAGGTCATATCACAAACCAGGAACATGTATAAATGACAAAATAGACTCATGCGAGAGCTCCCACTGGAACTGGAGGATGTCACTACACCCTCCTACTCTATGCCACAAAGATAACAGTGCATTGTAACTAATGCTCAGCTGCTACCTCACGCCAGGATGCGGCATACCGACGCGGCTCGTAACAATGTGGCAATGGGCCCCCTTGTAGGCAGCATGTCTGCCTCCGCTCCCAAGATGTCGGGGCCCTACAGTTGCCGCTATTTGCTCCAGTCCCAGCCCTTAATAAAGTCACAGCGCTGTCAACAGAGAGGAGCCAAAAGGTGACAGCAAGAAGACGGAAATAGGTAAATAAACTACTGCAGGTGTTACATGGGACCGGGATAGGGATGACTATAGAGAATGAGGGGGGGGGGGGGAATGTTGGGTAGAGAATAATTTTAAAATGAGGGTGGGTGAGAGAAGGGAGGAGGGGGACCCTGCCTGTTACATTTGTACTAGACCCCGTAATTTCTAATGGCAGCCCGTCATGGGACACAGAGATGGTGCATTGCAGGCACACATCTGCAGTGAAACAACTGTTCGTTCCCCTCCCTGCCTTTCCACCAGATTGTTTCTCTACATGAAATGAGACCTGCAGAACAAGTGCAGTGGAAGAAGGAGGACGGGGATCTACTGATAACCTTTAGGTACGTGTGTGTTTCTGTGTGTTGAGAAATTAAAAACAAGAGCTGTGGTTGAAACTGGATAAAATGGAGGGCTGAGGTGGGAGGGGTTGAAAATGGAGGGCTGATGTGGGGAGGTTAAAAGCAGAGGCATCAGTTAGGGGCTAAAAACAGAAAGAAGTGTTGTGATGGGAATTAATCAAGAGGTGTTAGAGGTTAAAAATGGAAGCATGAGGTGTGTGTGAGAGAGGGCCTGGGGTTTAAAAACAGACAGCTTTATTTATTTATTACTTTAAAAAGTGTTGACTATGTGACTCATGACTGGTGCTGAGGTCAGGAGTTGATTTTGTATTTCATTACAGTTTTTGAATTGGAGTTTACAGTGATTCTTGACTTCTAAGTTGAAATTTGAAAAGCTGGTGGGATGTTGTTGGGAAGGGGCTGTTTTAACTTCATCACCCCAATCATTGTATAAAGTGTGCTCCTATGCTTTTTATATATACAACACATATAATTGTACACCAATATTTCTTAAAGATATTGTAGGTTCATGGAAATGTTGTCTCAGCTCTGGGGTACTACTGCAACATTCCTCTTTTTAAAGCAACTTTTGTAGAATGTACTTACTTTAAATTTTTGAATTTGAAAACAAACATTAAATGCAAGTTGGAGGTATGTTGATATGAACTGTGATATCTCCTAATATATGTGGGATACTTTGCAGAACGTGTAACCTATTGATTTGGTATACAGTGTATACGTAAGAAATCTGTTGACAAAAAAGTCTTTTGACGTGTATGTTGAGTCGCACGTATCTTAAGATGCACCCAACTCAAAAATATCAGCAATTTTGCACCAGGTGTATTTCAAGCGTACAAATGTATTTACATGTACAACACCAACACCTGACAACAAACTGGGAGAATTTCATTTTAAAGACCTACAGTACAATACAATAAAATGCTGCCTATATGACTAGTATTAGTGTAGAGCACATTGTAGTGACTTCAATTCAATATAGATAGCATTCTAGTGACCTTTATAGAATAAAATGAGCTTTCCAATTACCTCTATAAAACACTGAAAGCAGTCTTTGGTTAGAATAGTTTCTCTTTTCAGCCACACTTTCCTCCCCTTTCTCCTCATTTCTCACAGGTTGATACAACTCAAGTAGAACACATGTACTTATTCTATTTTCCACATTCAGAAGGATTTGCCAAAGGGGGTATGTTGATGGAGTGTGAACATAGAGATCAAAGGAAGAAGCGGAGAGAGAAAGAGGGGGGTTACAGAAGCCTAAAATATGGCTGTCATCTTAGTGTGAAGACAAAGATTATCTTCCCACACAAAGTTTTTTGGATGGACATAAAATAAAAAACAGACAGATTTTCACACAGACTGGCCTATGCATTAAAGAAAAAAAAGATGAGGTCAGTGTAAAAGAAGCATATAATATGATTGCTGTACAACACAGTAGATACCAATAGTCTGAATGTGAAAGTGCAATTAAAGATAAAGAGACCTGGACACAATTTGGATTTAGACATGTTTGCTTCTCAGTGGTTGTTGTTTGTTCACAGCATAGATTAGCTATTAGAATTACACATTGTCTTATGTGATATTTTATAGGATTAAACATTTGGCATATATTCTTTATCAGGTGCACAAAAAAATACAGTGTATGCATGGAGGTAAAAATCAGTAGGCAAAGTAGCTTATCACTCAGGGCTGGAAGTAAGCCAGGAAACACTGGGAGAGAAAGAGTAGAAGAAGTAATGACAATCTGAAGGAGTATTGAAATATTAATATAATCAGTCTGGCAAGGTAATGGAATGAAATGGCGCTAAGTAATGAAAAACATATGAGCATAACTTTTCTGCTCAGGTCACAAACCTGGTTGAGCAATGCTCCAGTATTTATATTTGAGAGCCGCACAGATGCTAAAAATTAGAATCTCTAAAGCAAAGAAAGTCAGCTCCTCAAGGGCTACCATCCCTTATGAGAACACAGGGTTTAGGCTTTCAGTGGGCTATGTCATGGTTCAAAGGATAAAGGAACTAACCAATTACCGCTCAAGGGATCATAATTAGACATCACTCACAGATATAACTACATCCTTTAAAATAAATAATTTCTCAGTAATTTTAATTAGGATTAAAAGTGTAATTCATATAGGCTGATTTTACTTTTTTCAATTTGCAGTAATGGAGGGGCAGTAATTCTAAATGTATCTGCTCCTGTAAGTTAGAACTGATTCTTATAGTGTTTATAGCTTCTGCTTTATCATTACATCACAAATAAAGGCCCTTCTTCAGTTCCATGACCTCACCTGTAATTATACAGTGCAGGGAAATTCATCTTGAATCGTACTCTGTCAACTCTGCTAAAATTATGTTAGCCCATTTTGAGCTGTAATTTAACCAGGAAAGTCTTGAAAACATCCTAAAATGTATTTAAAAATAATACCTATAATCACTATCCAGCTATTAATTCCCATCCACATCTGCTGTAAGACTTTGTTAATGTGGCGGTTAAAAAGGACATTCTAAAAATTCAGTTACAACAGAGTAAAATGGGGGAGTATTGCAGACATCATTGATAAACATTACTAGCTTAGTGCCTATTGTAGAAACACAGAGGTCCATTCAAACAATGTTATGCTAACCTGAGTATGTGATGTAAATCTTCACATCTTGCTGTACAACATTCCTATTTTTTCCAGCTTTCCACCATAGTTTCATAAAACTATGATATAATCAGGGCTCCAAAACATTCTGTAATGTCAGATTAATCAAAACCCTTATTGTAAACACCATAATCCAGGCTCCCCATGTGCTTCACCTATAGCAACCACTTCTCCCTTAGAGCTGAATATGTCAGACATCTGCACTGAGTTTTAGGTGTTTACCACTTAGGGAAAGATTACAGACAAGTGGAAGAGGTGAAGACAAGGTCAGATACTGTAGGGGTTAGTGATAAGTTCAATAAAGGTTGCACAAACAGCAGAAAGAGAGGTTATAACAGACATTAAGATCTTTGCAGGAAGGAAAGAACAATGGTCAGGGGCAAAGCTGCAAACCTGTAATAGGCAATGAGATTACTGTATGAATGAACCCGTAAAACATAGATTACTGTTGCCAATCCAAAGGCTCACTTAGGTACATTAGCCAGCCTGACATGTAAAGCCCGACCAAACATGCACTCTATAACATTCTCTCTTCTATGGTTCTAAACAGTGATGTTCTGTGATAAGCACCTGTGTTCAGCAACAAGTAAAAAGAATGTGCAACACGCCTCTACCATAAACTTTATAACCAGAACTAGCTGTAAGTGTTAGCCAGCTGAGGTTGATTATTATTATATTGGGAAAAACAGCAGTGTAGAATAAGCAGTGATCAGGCTGGAGAGCGCAGACAGGAATGTCCAAGGGCGCTGAGAGAAAGGGGTAGGGGGTCAAATACAAATTCCCATAGGCTGTGTGTGCAGCATCCTCTTTTGCCAAGGCTATGCAAAGACAGGGGGAGAACCAAATAGTTGTTGCTCAGAGGCCCTAGGTTACTCTTGGCGCCCTGTAGTTGCCCTATGATTGCCTTTAATAGAGTAGGGAGGTTCCTTCCAAGGCCATTTCATTATACAGAAATAGATAGCCACAAGCAATTTGAAAATAAATGTTTATTTGATCAAACAATATACCCTCTCCACCCATCTCTCGTCTACAAAAGCTCTCCCCATTGATTAGTGCCATCGGAAAACTCTGTACAGGCATTTAATCAGGGCTGTTTTTCTGTACATGCAAACTGTGACACTCTAATGCGATATATCAACCTGCATCTGCATTGTGCCAGTTTGCATGTAGTTTAGGGCTCACAGCATGGTAAAACCAAATGTGAAACATCTGGTTTTGTTATGTATAGTGCCAATGAGATGACATCTTCCTTTCTTAACATGCAGGTGCTAATTCACCAGGTGAACCTTTATTTTTTTTAAATAATAACTAAATAATCGTGATTGGCTGAGCATCGTGAGGAACTGCTTCTGAATAGCTACCAAACTATTTAATAGCTGGGGTAACCCAAATTCACTTCATTCCATGGTACATGCTCCTTAGGAGCCGTCTACACGTCCAATAGGGATTATCCCTTTAAACCGCAATTGACCTTGTTAGGAGATTTTAGGTAATTATTTTTCGGCTTCTTTTTTCTAGATTTACCTATGGTACAAAAAGTTTCTCTTTTCCCCATTTCAGATTGGTTGGTCCTACTCTAACATATACAATGGAAAAGGTCGGAAACGTTTTGAACCATCGGTCATGTATCTGACTGGTCAGCTGCGCTAACATGTCAGATAGGGAGTCTAACATGCAGGAGTGAGTGTGGTGGTGGAGGTGGTGAAGGCCTGGCATACAGGCATCCCTGGTCTCAATTTCTAACTTGTAGCTAGTCATGGGTTCACTGCAAATATAATGCACCTGCCACACTCTAGATGCATTTTAATTTTGATCAGATACAATTCTAAATTTGGAGCCACATATTGTGCAATGTGGAACCATTTTGTTGATAGCAGCTTATTGTAGTTGTAACATACTGTGTATGGCCACTAAAAGGATTCGGGTGAACCCAGATTTTATTCAAAATCCCAGAATCTTTAATATACATATATTTCCAGCCATTTGCTATCACTAATATATACTGATATTAAGTAGGCAAACCCTCCCCACTCCATTGCTTTCATTTATTAACCAAGCTTTGCAGACCTTAAATATCTTTGTGGATATATTCAATAACACCTTCATTTACTTGCCAGAAATTGCTTACATATGCTGCGGTGTTGTTACACTAATTGATACTATTTCAACAGAATTGTTATTTGCTACGCTAGAAGCATACCGTAACTCCTGTAATCTGAATGTGTGCCTTTTTGTGTTTTATTTTACTATGTAATTCATGTAGTACCTCCCCTACTTTTAAGTGCTATACACAGGTGTTCTGTTTCGCAATTCATTTTCCTGCATTTGAGTTAGAGTATTTTATCTAATCTTGAAAATGTTCTTGTATTATCTTTTTAATCTTGTTATGAGCCTTTACACACACTCTATGCTTTGATTTACAATTGGCTTGCAAGTACATTTTGCTAGTTACTTTTTGAACAGTTTTGTGCAATAACTATAGAGGTTAAGTATTAAGAAGAATTGTTTTATTACTTTTTCTATGTTATCCTGAAGTACAAATCTACTATATAGTAGTCTATATAAAACTGAACTTTATAGCTATTTATTACAAACAGACTTGGTTTTCCAAGTATGCACTAGATCATATATCAGATATTGGCTAAAAAATAGTCTTTAAAAAGAGTTAAATTATCATTGTGCCCCATCTATCATTATTATACAACAGACTTTTTTCCTGAATATGATGGAGTACACTAAAATATCAACTGAAAATGCGTGGTACCCTAGAATGATCAATAGGGCGTTAACAGTCCATATTCAAAAAAAGAAAGCATTAGAGTGAAAGGAGCAACTGAATATCCTCTAGATAGCTCAAACAATTTAAGGGAATAAAAGGCTGCACATCTCCGATTTAAAGGACACAATGTTTTAATATTACATGCTACTGGAAGCTTAGAATTACTACATTTTTAATATATTTTATGTTTTGTTACACTTCCTGGGGTATATATACTAAACTGCGGGATTGAAAAATTGTAGATGTTTCCTATAGCGACCAATCAAATTCTAGCTGTCAGTTTGTAGAATGTACTAAATAAATGATAACAATAATCTGATTGGATGCTATAGGCAACATCTCCACTTTTTCAAAACCACAGTTTAGTAAATATAGCCCACCCCCAATGTTATTAATCAAATACAACCAATTTAGGATTCTGAATCAATAAACTCACTCACAATAACAAAAAGAATAACACTATTTAGTATGTGACACGTTATTTCTTTTAGTACAAGGTACGAAATACATGTTCTGTTTTCATTGATCAAAGCAATAATACAGTTGAGATCACATACAGTGCACTAAAATGTAGAGAAGGAGGACTAATGTATTTTATGTCCTGTCTTTTCATACAGCTTATTTTTGCACTGGTGTGTCTGTATTTTTGGAATCACGCACTGTGTTGCTAGTAAAATAGCAGTTATTTTGTTTTCAGCAATAATTTATTCAAGAATTTGATTAGTTCTGACCGGATATGTACAGATCAGGTATATAACAGGAATGCCTTCAGATATGCTCAATCTCATTCTCGTGTAATTTATGTATTTATATCTGATATATCCAAGACAAAATCTAGCTCTTTCCGCATAATCAGGCACATTGTTTTGGTTATCCAGAATATATGTATTTCTCCTCACAGGGGACCAGTAGTAATGTAAACACAAATATATTCATTGTCAGTCAACATGTTCACACAAGTTGTTAATGGTTTATTATAACTAGAAGTAACGAAGACAAATGGACAGAAAGGCCAGAGAAGCAGGGAACACTGTAATGTTGCATAGGGCAGTGGTGTTGTTATGCAAGCAGTGGCGCACGCAGGGTGGGTTTCTGGGTCTCCAGAAACCCCTCCCCTCCGCTATCGAAGTGCCTCTACATACGGCACTGTACTATACAGCAGCTGCGGCGCTGTCAAAGAAGCGTCCGCGGCGGTGCGGTATTGTATACAGCACCGCCACGGACGCTTCTTTGACAGCGCCGCGGCTGCTGTATAGTACAGTGCTGCCGAAACAGGGCTGCTGTGCATGCAGCTCTCTCGCTGGGGTTTTTTTTTTTCTTCGATGGGGGGGGAACCCCCCCTAACAATCCTGCGTGCGCCTCTGGCAAGTTCTCTTATATGAATGGTTAAACGCACAGTACATTTTCCAAGTTGTTGTTCTGCACAAAGTCTATTTAGTGTAATCGTGTTTTCATATAGTGCTCATTTGTGTCAGAGATAATTGTAGACATGTTTGACTATGCCTATGTTTTTAGTCATGTTTGATTTCACTAATGAAGGCGTAGGACACCTGTTATAATTAGATATTCATAGCTTGCAGTGATAGGATTTACTTAGGCATTGATCACAGTGCAGCCCTAGGGGACTTATTTTTAAACACTTACACAGATATAGTCAGGAGTACATCCTTTTCAGATAATATGATCTCACAGGAGGGCATCTTAAAGTATATGCCTCAATAGTCTACTTTCTACTTTCTGGTTAGGAGCATTATACTGTAAACTAGACCTGACATTCTTTGGTTCTGTTATGTGAACTGATTCACACTGCAAACAAGCTGACTCAGTAGGCGTTTTGGATAATTTAATGTTTATTAAAGGACCGCTAACCCTCCAAATAGAATTTTTCAGATATGAACCATGAAGGTTAAATACAGTGTTTAGAGTGAGACTGACATTCCAATGCAATTCTGTTAAAAAATAAAATATTACCATTTCCATTATAGGCAGCTGAAGCTTCAGCCACATATTTAGGACATTGCCTTGATGGGATCTGATATAGGTCAAAAAGCTGAGATTGAGTTGCTAACTCTCTTTATGAATCAATCCACACTGTACATTTCTGCAAAGCAAGTCTGCCTAATTGTCAGTCATTTGTTTAGTTAGAGAAGCACCTCTATCCTAACATGAAAACCTACTGAATAGGAGTGTGAGAGCATAGTGGACATATTTCATTAAGTATAAACACTTCAGGTATTCAAGTGTATTATTCAGTTCAGTAATACACAGGCTTTGATATAATTTGATGTCAAATTGTGACTGTACTTGTTCTTTAAAGCTGAGGTCTCCCCATTGACCACGTCTAAGAGGGCCAGTTGTAGGTTGAAATTAATGTATTTCAATCTGAACCGATATGGGTGGCATTTACCTTTTGTTACTTGTGCTATTTTTTCCCATTCTATACTCTTGTAAAAGATTGTGTTCTGAGTGTTTTCCAACCCTCCTAATTAGGTATGTTTAGGTACCTATATTTTCCTATAAAGCTAAAGATTTCATCATACAGCAATTTAATATTCCTTTTGTCCTATAGCTATAAGTAAGCACAATATTAATAAAATATATGTGGCAAGAGGACAAAGTTTGCACTATTTATAAACCTCACACATTAGATGTAAGTGTATCCCATTTTTGTAGGCCTTTCATTAGCTACCTATAAAGGATATAATAGTTCTACTAGTCAGTTGTGTTTCACTCTTAAATATAAGAGCTAATAATGAAAAAGCCAATAAACAGATCTGAGTTTTTGAGTGGACAATAATATATTGCCACATTGATCGCCCATTTGAATTTTGTCAATGGGAGGAGACGTTTCAGAAGGGATGCTTGTGGCTTTATTAATATTGATGCTAAGAGCAGATCATTCTCAAAAAGGCTGACTTTGGTATGCTGAGTGCCTTCATGAAATATTGGGATTAGTCTCAATGTGTTTCGCCAGGTGAATTTACCTATTAAGTGCCTTTTGTCTACAGACTTTCCAAAGAAATTGCTAGGAATCTGACTATAGTCTTCATTCATGTAATACACTTGTAGATAAATAAGTTAGCTGCTGGGCCAATATTAACATAAAAGTCAACATCTTCGAAGTGACACAAAAACAGAGGGGTTTAATCACTCTGATGAGTGATAGATGTCTGAACGCAATAAAGATGCAATAAAACTTCTGTGGCTGATGAAGCTAAACATGAAAGACTCCAACACCTGTCCAACTGGCTTAGTTATATGTACTATAATATTTATACAGTCATAAGTGGTTTGATCTACCAGCATTGGCATGTAGCTGTCTACTGGTTTTAGTTTGAACCCCAGTGACATTAGATTTCACTTATGATGATACCTGTCTCCTAATGGAAGTCCTTTAAGGTAATGGGCACTTCATTAACATTTTCCAATATAGCTAAGGTAAGATAATTTTAGTTTTTTTATGCAATTATTTTTATTATATAGTTAACACAACCTAGTAAATCTGAACTTTGCTGAATTGAACAACAGACGTTTTTGATAGGAATAACTACATTGCATATTTGGTTACTAATTTTATGACCAAGGTTTTTGTATGTCAAAATTTGAACCTTGTATTTCGCTTTTTATGTCTATATGAATTATTACAAATGTTGGACCAATTACTTTTCAAACATAGCAGAACAAAATCAATCAAAAGAAAGAATTTGTTTACAGACAAACAATTTTTCTGAAACATATATGTAACCAATCAGCATTCCCAATCTCTGTGTTCAAACACAGGAAATGTGATTCTCATGCTTCAGTGTTTACTTTTGTTTATGATGTATGCAAGAAAAAAGGAAACCTTATCATTTGCTTGACTGGTCCTGCAGTAGCCAAAACTAACAGAAAAAAACCTATAAACTGAGCAAACTGCACATCAAAGGATTATAGTGAACGTTTACATGGATCACTACAGTTTGTTCTTTATTAAGTAAGTTATTTCACTAGTTATAAACTGTAAGTTAAACAACTATGATATAGCGTGACACTGCCAGATTTAAGTGTCTTCTTCACACAATGTATCAACAAATAAATCAACCGCACTCTCTTTACTAATGGTCATGATGTCATTGATGGGAGCATTTAAGCTTGACTGTATTTATGTGGGAAAATAATATGTACTGACATGCCCTCTTTCCATCTGCAGGCATAGGACGACATACCTGAGTCTCTTCTGTAATAAATGGGCTACCCTCTTCACACATCTGTCATATGCAATATGACCTGGGCTGAAAAATATGTTTCAGACCATGTATCGCTCCTCAGTAGGATGTTTTCTCTCGACACATGATTTGCAGGTTCTACTTAAAAGATGCTTGTGGCTTCCTGCTATTTGGACAGTGTGAAAAGACCGATATGTTTAACAAAACATAGAAGAAAAAAATGAAGTCATTATAAAGCATGTTGTATGTATGAACTTCATTTTATACAGAGGTGTGTTTGACGCCACAATTGTCCTGCAACAGTTTGATAAATTCCCAGTAAACAACAGATGTGGAGTTTATAGTTCATTATATTTTATATATAAAATGTGATTTTTGCTTTTATCAATAACTCCGTCAAACCACTACTCTCTATTGTGTATACGACACTACATGATATAATGCCTAATAAACACATTACATTATATTATATTATGTATGAATAGGTTATTGAGACTTTTGCATTTATAGCTAGCACTGTCAAGACGCATCTCTACGCTATCGTTGGGCATTTTACACAGTATACTTGACACCGAAATACTGCTATGTTCTCAGCTGGACATCCAATACGTCCAACTCAAAATATACATGTAAGATTTCCATTTTTTGTATGTTGGAGGAGAAAAATGTGTCAAACTTTCAATGGGGTCCAAAATGTGCACAGATTCACTTGCCCTATAGTAAGTTGTACTGTATAATGTATTCCATAATAATATTAAAGTGCATATTTCACCCCTAGTGGATATCTTCAACCTTTCAAATATGAAGTTATTATTTCCATCCTAAATAAACTTCTAATCTTCTGATTTATTGTCTTCTTTGAGCTGTCGTATCTAATTTACCTCTGTTTAAATCCCTATTTCTCCACTAACTGTCTAAAACCACTTTACATTTTTCTGCGTACAGCACATCACTGAACCTGCAGTAATTCTATGATTGGTAACAGTATCTCATTTGTTATGTCCAATCCATGTATGTTGATCATTCACATGAGCGCAATTTGTCATGTTTGCCACCAATTATTTTCTTCTATATTGGTAAATCCTGGCATTACTCCCCATCTGAATAGGCTTCCCTTAGAGAATGGTTATGATTAATCCGTGAATTTCTGTCTTGATCTAAATTCTACTTTGAAAAAACTGTAATAGAAGAACAAACATTTTTTTAAACACACATATCAATGAGAATATATCATGTCATATACAATAAGAATCAGAAGGACATAAGCTTATCATATGTGTTATATAATAAATTTAAAGATAACTGTAATGAAAAAATAATATAACATATGCCAGTGTTTCACAGCCATTGTGTCAGCAACATAGGGTGGGTAATTATGGTTCAAATTTTCAAAACTTCCCCAGAATATTCACCTCATTCCACCCTTGGGATCCGATTTTTTTCATATATTTCTGTATTCCTGTAGAAATTGGCCTTGAGTGTTCTGCATAGAATTCCCCCTACCATTTATTTTCCCAATGGTGTGGCTTTTTTTTTTTTTTACCATAAATCACTTTAGAAGAATTTTTGTATTTACTATTTTCTTTGTTTATTTATTTAGGTTGCTATTGAAAATTTATAATTCTGCACAGTGTCATGGACTACCATGACAACCACAGTCACATGGCACATGATGTAGTAAATAGAGAGGCTTTGGAACAAGCCTCTGAACTCTGTCTGCTCTGTGTACTGCAATTCTCCCCCTCCTTCTCCCCCTCTGCTTTCTTATGACATGCTGAGAGCTGTGAGCTTGTGTATGAAAGAAAGCCATAATTTACGCCCTGTAAATAGATTTTGAACAGGAGATAATGATTTGTAGGAGGTTAGCTTTGAGAAATGACTGTCAAAAGCATGCTTAAAAGATACTTAGCTTGGTATTTCAATAAAAAAAAAATTAACCTTCTATGTGTAAATAAAACAAAATATTTTTTATTTCACTTTGTTTTTACAGTTCACTCATATTTATTCATTATTTTGGTTATATGTATTGTAATATTTTCACATGGTGTTTGAAGATTTTTTTAGTACTCAATCGATCTTCAGTAAAAATGCAAATGGAAGAAATAAAACACGAAACCGTTTACATCCTTATGGGATTTTGTAAACCAGTCTTTTCATGTAGCCCTTAAAATGTGCATATGAGCTTTTAACTGTCTAGAGCTTCCAAGTAACTCAACATTCAGGGAACATTTACTGAATAAGATAGAAAGGGAAGGGTAAAGATAAAAAAAAGGCCTTTCTAAATGTTCATTTCATATCATATAAGTTACAAGAAAAGGCTAAGGATAGATTTACTAAACTGCAGATTTGAAAAAGTAGAGATGTTGCCTATGTAAACCAATCAGATTCTAGTTATCATTTATTTAGTACATTCTACAAAATGACAGCTAGAATCTGATTGGTTGCTATAGGCAACATCTCCACTTTTTCAAACCCGCAGTTTAGTAAATATACCCCTAAATTTGAAAATTTGTATTAACCAAAACATATTCTTTCAGTCACACAAATGTATATTTTTGTATAATTTTATCAAATGCCAAAGCAAGAGTTGTACATAAACATTCCTAAAATCCTTACATAGGGAAAGAGAGAACTTTATTTTTCATAGGGGCATTCCTGAAGCATAACAGAACGTTCTTGTCTTTTTTAAATATATGAAAATGCAATTACACATAACAATATAGGCAATTATATTCTTCGACTTTGCATTCCTGGCATTAGTATTACCATTTGTACTTTGCTTCAGTGATCTGCAAATTGCCAGCTAAGTATTGAGTCAGAGACATGTATGTTCCAAAATTTGAAATTTAAGAGACCCTTAATTTCTTATGTTACTGTGCTTTCATGAGAAGAAAGATGAGATAGCAGCTAATTTATAACGTATACACGGGACAAGTTTCATTGCACACAGTTATCAGTGATACATTTCACTACTTACTTTGTGAAATTATTATTAAAAAAACTAAGTGAACAAAACTATACATTAAAGTGTACAAATTTGTATTGACTATAAAAAAAAAAAAAAAAAAAAGTGTACCTAAGTAAATCTTATATTTTAAAACCTTTTTAGCACATAATACTTCTAGGAACACTTGTAAAAGACATATTTTACACAATTCAAGTTATAGAACCTAAAACTATTAAAAGATTTTGCTATTCAACAATATTAGTGATTTCATCAATCTGTTTATTTAGTTCTATATTGTATACATATTCTCTAAATGAAGCAGTACCTCTAGAACAGGGTTTACCTTTGGTGACAGGCATACTATAGTGTGAATTTATAGGCCCTTTCTAATTTAACTTGTTTTCAAACTTTTGCTGTAATTGTGGTACGCCCCATTACTTTTTAACAGTGCGATTCAGTTGACTGTTTAATTTTGCCAATGAGCCAAACATGTATTTTTAAAACAATGTTTAAACAGTTTAATTGGTTCTGCAGTCCTCAGAGAAAAGAAATAATTTGTTGCAAAAAACCTTTGGATATACAATCTATGCTGTATGTTTTCTCACTGGTTAAACAAGATCAGCATTTTTCTCAACAATATATCCTTCACAACACAACTATACATGACGATTGTTAAAATAAATTTCAGACGTCCAAATCTGTTGGCACTCAGGCATAATTGGGAATGTGTTTGGGTAACATGATTATTTTGTAATTGTTGCCTGCAAATAATTCAGAAAATCAAGCTTATTTTCTTTTTTGTTTTGCTTGAATTTAATTTGATGGATGGATAATAATCCATATCATTTTCAATAAATATGGATAAAGCACTAGGCACGCTGTAATAAGTATGGAGTCTTGTAATTGCTCTCAATCACAATCTATTTATATAAGCAAACATTGAGCACAATGCTATGTAGAAGTATTCTCTTTTATCAGGCAATAATACATACCAATATTTATGAACATTAATAAATTCAAGCATGTATCACAAATAGTGTTCTGTGCTCCATAAAACACCTTTGCCTTTTGTGTTCTTTTTCTCTTTTCTTATGTACTTGTTGATGAATAGTTAGCCATGGTCAGCATTACAACAGTAGCCAGGATTTCGCAATCTGGAAATAATGTTTGCCAATGATGTATACCTGCTAAGGGAAGAAAGAGAATATTTAGAAAGTTGGTTAAAAAAGGATACATAGAACATATAGATATTAACACATGTTATAGATGTATTATCATCACTATAGTTTACGCAAAGTAGCGGGCATTTATTAGCATTAATTGTTTTTACGGACCTCATGCATTGTGAAAATGGATCAAGTGAAAACATTATATCATATAGTAAGCCTTTTCTAGTTGCAAATGATGAATTGCAGAAACATATTTTTGCAGTAATATATATTTATATAAGAAGGAGCAACTTGAATTCATTTGTGAAACTTAATAATAAGATGGTAAGTAAGACAAGGAGACACTCTAAATTTGGTAAAGTAGATGTAAATCTTTGTTTAATCATTTTCTTGTACAGCAAAAGGATTGGGCATCATCAAAGCTTAAAACAGGATCTTGGGTTAAAGAAACGAGTGACTGAGGACGTGACTAGCCAATCACGGCATGATCGGTGAGACATGAAAACACTTTGGGCCTCTTTTAATTCAGTTTGCTCACTTGAATGTATGTTCAGATGTTTGTATCTCAAAATATGTACAATGCAAAACACAGCAGTATTTCAATGTCAAATATGTGTCATACAAATTCATATGAGATGCATTTGTATGCCTAATCGCATGGTTATAAATGCAAAAGTAACATTACACTTTTTCTACACAATATAATGCAATGAAGTGTCATATACACAAGAGAGAATAGGTTTTACAATTGTTGTTAATAAATGCGAATGTTGCAACTTCCATGTAAAACATCTGCTTCAAAGGTTATATCTTTAAGAAGCAGAACCTGGAGATGAAGTCTAGTTAAGCCCCATCTCCAGTGGTTATATTACACTTACATGCATATATATACCCCAGTGTTCTCAACTCCATCCAAGTACTGCCTCTCAAGGCATGAGGGCTGCAAGTCTAAGATATGCACAAATCTAAATATAGATGCATTTTCATGCACATATGTAGTATGGAAATGCATTTATTTATGCCATAAAAACGGACTTATTTAAAATTCTAAATCAGGCCCTGTTTAAGGGTTGAATTTTTTTTAAACCATTGTTTTGTCCTTTAAAGGGTTTCTGCACTCTTTCAGTGTAAAGCATGATCACAATATTTGAAGAAATTAGGGAGCAAGAGATTGCAGCTATTGGATTGAAGAAAGTTTTAGCATATTGGTTTAAAATGTCACATGAGTGCAACTTTGGCTAGCCAGTCACATGTCAGCTTCCCTTCGATCTGCCATATCCTACCCTTTCTATCTCTCTTTCAAAAGGATATCTGTCAAATGCTGGTGCTGGAGTGTGGGGCTGGGAATCTATTCTCATCAAACGATCTTCTACATACTACAATTAACATGTATACAATACATTGTTGTTAGGTAATTAGCAATGGTTTAATACAAATGAACACCAAAAACAGATAGCACAATAGCACAGTAAATTAAGTTTACTTTTTTTTTCCAATAGTCATCAGGGTAAGCAAAAAATCCAGTTATCACATTTTTTAAAGACTTCGGTAAATGCTCTATTTAAAACAGGGGTGCTCAACATGTGGCCTGAAAGTCCATTTTCTGTAGCTCACTGAAAGCAGAACAGAGACATAGAGATCTGGGATGCTGGGACAGATAACTACTGTAGTATTTCTGTCCCGGTATACCAGGTGCCCATGGACCTGACCCACATTGTATTTAGTTTCACACTCTTACTATGACTGTCGGGGAGCACATCTGCAGTGAGACGCAGCATTCATTCTTGAGGTCAGTTTAGCAGAGTGTCAGGGTGAATGAGCTTCATTGTACTCGGTTGCCTCCAGTACTTCACCCGTAGTAGTAAGTGCTTATCTGCTTAGGGTATTCATGGGTGTGGACAGAACGCATCAGGAGACCAGCAGGAAGCAGAATAAAGACAGAGATAAATGCAAATCCTGGTGCAGAGTGCAGAGGCAAGGTCCAAAAACAAGGACAAGTATAGGGACACTGAAGATCCTAGTGCAGAGGCAAAGTCCCCAAAACAGAGACAACTGGCTGAGGACAGAAGCTGGCAGTAAACTGAGACAGAGTTGTAGTACTGGCTATGATCAGGGCTGGCAGAGATTTTGTGGAACAGACTGAGGTCAGGGCTGGCGGCAGACTAAGGACAATCCAGGAAACAGGCCAAGGTCAAAAGGCAGACGGCAGTCAAAAGCTGGGTTAGTAAATGATCTGGGTCAACCACCAGGAATCAGTAAAATATGTTGGAGGTTTATGTAGGAACAACACTCACTGGGTCAGATAGAGCTATCATCAGCACAGGTGGTAGGGAGAGAGAGAGGTATAAAAAGGTTGAACAACCAATAAGAGTCAAGCACTCCCATAGTTTAAATTAACCTGCTGATTGGGAAGTCTAAGCAGCTGCTGCTGCGTCTTAGCAACTAGCAACGCTAGTCATAGCAATATCAGTGAGCAGATCTCACATTACCCAACAATCTGCTGTTGCTAAGCAACCGGCTAACATAAGAAAATTACCTAACCATGAGGACACATGAAGACTTTTTTTTTTTTTTTTAAATTTCTTTATTGAAGAATGTCAAACATGTACACATCAGTAAATAAATTAGAACAAAGATATGTTTATACTCAATAATCATGAACCATGACACATAGTATGAGGAAAGTCATCATCTGTGAGTTACTGAAGTGAACTATAAATATGATATCACCAGGGCCGGATTTACCGCTAGGCCACCTAGGCACCTGCCTAGGGTCTAGCGGCTCCCGGGGGCCCAGCTGGGGGGGACAAGTGAAAATATAAAAAACTCGCGGAAACCCCCCCCCCCCACGACTCGTGCGGGGAGGCGGGGGGGTGGTGCCACGAGTCAGGTCTTTCATTTTGAGAACTGTTTCTTGTCACTGGGGGCGGGGTTGTGATAGAGCCGGCGGCTGTATTCTTCTGTGATGTCCGGCTTGTGGGACTGCCTGTGCTGACAGCTGCTGTTCCTGTCTCGGCTGGCGCGCTGAGTAGAAGGTGAGCACACAGGGGGTTCCTACACTATGCACATATGTAAATGTAACAAAAATAATATGTATTGAGGGTATTATGTGTGGCGTGATATCAACTGGGGGTACTGTGTGGGGCATGATATGATCTGGGGGTACTATGTGGGGCATGATATGATATGGGGGTACTATGTGGGGCATGATATGATCTGGGGGTACTATGTGGGGCATGATATGATCTGGGGGTACTATGTGTGGCTTAATATGATCTGGGGGTACTATGTAGGGCATGATATGATCTGGGGGTACTATGTGTGGCTTAATATGATCTGGGGGTACTATGTGGGACATGATATGATCTGGGGGAACTATGTGGGGCTTAATATGATCTGGGGGTACTATGTGGGGCATGATATGATCTGGGGGTACTATGTGTTTGATAATACGATCTGGGGGTACTATGTGTATGATAATATGATCTGGGGGTACTATGTGTATGATAATATGATCTGGGGTACTATGTGTAGCATAATATGATCTGGAGGTACTATGTGTATGATTATATGATCTGGGGGTACTATGTGTAGCATAATATGATCTTAGGGTACTATGTGGGGCATGATATGATCTGGGGGTACTATGTGGGGCATGATATGATCTGGGGGTACTATGTGTGGCTTAATATGATCTGGGGGTACTATGTGGGACATGATATGATCTGGGGGTACTATGTGGGACATGATATGATCTGGGGGTACTATGTGGGGCTTAATATGATCTGGGGGTACTATGTGGGGCATGATATGATCTGGGGGAACTATGTGTATAATAATACAATCTGGGGGTACTATGTGTATGATAATATGATCTGGGGGTACTATGTGTATGATAATATGATCTGGGGGTACTATTTGTAGCATAATATGATCTGGGGGTACTATGTGTATGATAATATGATCTGGGGGTACTATGTGTAGCATAATATGATCTGGGGGTACTATGTGTGGCTTAATATGGAGTCAATGTAATATACCTCGCACTATACATTGGGAAGGGGGGGCCCAGATTCTTTTGTTTGTACTGGGCCCCACAATTTCTGATTGCAGCCCTGCGTGTGTGTGAGGGGCCACTGTGTGTGTGAAGGGGGGGCCCAAACCGATATTTTGCCTAGGGCCCCATGAGGTGTAAATCCGGCTCTGGATATCACACATAAGATACAAAAGCCTGGAGAGACCGGGGCAACACAAGCACTCTCCTAGTCCAGAAAGATAGGTGGGTTTTGCATGAATATTCTAGATTCGTACCAAAGGGTGTGTTGAAAACATTTTTGTATTTGTTCTCTCAGCGGGACTGACAAAGTGCCAACACAGCTCTCCCAAGTGTCAAAAAATCTCCCTGTGTATTTTGTTTTTTGGAGGGAGGCTTCCAACCAGTCCATTTTCATGGCAAAGAACAATTTTACATGAAGACTTTTTAACAATATTGAGAGGTACAGCATAACTGTAATATTTTCTATATATTATACGTGCTTAAACAAGTTAAATTTTATTGTGACCCCTTCATTGAGTATCTCCCAATGACAGACCAAAGAAATAATATTGTGCACCCTTGACTTAAAATATAATTAAACTTGGTAATTAAAATTTAAACATGCAATATATTGTTAATTTTTATCCTGGCTTGCCACTGTTACATTTATTTAAGTATTCCATCTTCCATCACAGGCTGTATCCTCCCATTTAACACTATGATAGTATGCAAAGGGAATCTTATAAAACAAAAAACTCAAATGATAAAGCAAACAATGTCAGTAATGCTTGCATTGACATCGTTTCCAGTGCCCTGTAATGTGAATATAAAAATTTGCAGTCTGCACAGTAATTTTGTTACCTAGGAGTGCCACGTAAATTGTATACACTCCTGCTTTCCACTGCCCCAGGAACAAGATAGAGAAGCACTACACTTTAATGCTGTTTTATGTCTATTTTTTCTAAAAGATAGAGCCAAAAACATTCTGCATTGAATTTTTTTTTATTATAAACACATTCGTCATTCAAGGTCTATTTATTTAGCCATACCATGATATATATATTATTGTCCAAAAGAGGTTTCACTTAACCTTTAAAAAGAAAACATATAATGTGAGATTTATTGTTAAATTTCACCTGCATTTTATTTCTGCTTACCCTGGTCCATGACTTATATACTACACGAATAACTTCATAGCTAAGTACATCAAAGGTCCCAGCATTATTTAGAAAGGTGCTCCTTTCCCCCCTAGTATGTGTTTGGTTAAGTAGCTCTAAAACTTGGAAGATTTTAGTTTTGATCTCTTGAGTGTTTATTTTAGTGAAAAGGATTAAAGTAGGGTTTTAGGCAGTTTCCTGGTTGAATATGACACTTTCATATGTCTTTTGTAAAAAGTAAGATTTTATGTTAATATTGTTACTGATATTGTATTCTCATAGAAGAAATGGGTACATTTATACGGAATTCGTACATCATGAATAATAAATGTAACTCTTAGTTTTTTCATTAAGATTGAATTGGAATTTAAAATGTTTCTCTTTCATATCCTTGCAACTTATTTTGTATTCATGTAATGTAAATAGGTGTGTTTATTCTTGTCTTCATTTTGTACAAAGATCTACATCTGATATCAGAAATATTACATAGTAAAGGTAGTGGGTCAGTATAAATATATAGGGAGCACCCAGCTGCACCTCTTATACCGCACACACTTCTTACCTGCTATGGAGAGAGCATTAGTGCTCCAACGTTCCCAGTTTCTGCCACACTCCCAGCCTATCACTAACACGAAGGAGCATAAGCAGTGCACAAGTAAGACACATTCAGGCAGGGCCGGTGCTAGCCTCCATGGTGCCCAAGGCATTTTTACAAAATCGGCGCCCCAGTCCCCCCCCCCCCCCCGCAACAATCGGCGCCCTCCTCCTCCCTCACACCGTCTTTCCTTACCTCACCACCGCCACCTCTCTGCTCCGTCTCCTCCCCTCCACTCACTAGTGTCAGTGAGTGGAGGGGAGGAGACGGAGCAGAGAGGCGGCGGTGGTGAGCAATAGCCTCTTCCCCCTCCCCGTGCATCTGAATGCTGTGCGGCGGCCGTGACAGGTATAGTCAGCGGTCGCCGCACAGTTTTAAAGTAATTTTCATTCTGGAGGGCGCCCTCCAGAGCCCGGCACCCTAGGCAAGTGCCTAACCTTGCCTAATGGGAGCGCCGGGCCTGAGTTCAGGGAACTAATTTATGTTATTGGACTCTTTTAATTTACTAGACACACACACTCTTTCCCATTATCATCCAATGAGGAAGGGGTGTGTTTAATTTATATACCCAGGCAGATTAAAACACTGTGATGCCACTTAGTCAGTGTTTTAAGCCCACCCATGAAATGTTGGCACTATTGGTGACTGACTGAAGTTGATTAATGGTAGCCCCGTATATATGGACTTAATACAGATTTATTTTAAAATATAATGTATTCTGTAATCAGGGATCATGATGATACCCTATAGATTGTAAGCTTGCAAGCAGGGTTCTCTTAGCTCTCTGTCTGTATGTATTGCCCAGTATTCTCTTATTAATGTTTGTTCCCAATTGTAAAGCGCTAGAATTTGCTGGCGCTATATAAATAAATGTTGTTGATGATGATGATGATGATATCAAAACTATTTTTTACATGTTCAGTCTGAAAGTAGTTGAATAGTCATTGAATTATACTTCTTGCACCTAAATTTCTACTTCTCTATTGGCTGTAGCACCCAGTGCAGTTTCAAGGCAGCTGAGAAAATTTAGGTAATGTGTGTGGCTTCACTCAAATCATTTATTGTTTGTAGTTATGAGAAAATAGTGGTTGGTGTTATGAGGGCCGCCTTCAGAAAAAAATCGGGCCCCCGTGCCACCCGGGCCCCGCCCCCATGAGCGCCCCCCCCCCATGAGCAACACATACTTACCTGGGGCCCGCCGCTGGTCTCCGCTATTCTGTCTTCAGCCTCGCTGTCACCGTGACAGCCAGGCACCAGGATCCGATCGCAGGGGTGGAGGATTCATTCCCCCTACGATCATGTGCTCTGCCTGTGACAGATCTTTGCTGAGCTGTTGTACCGGGCCCCCTGGTGAGCCCGGGCCCGGTACAACAGTACCCCTTGTACACCCACCCCTGATGGCGGCCCTGGGTGTTACAGAGAACATTGGTAGCTGTCTTGCTGGCAAATGGTCATGTATGTGGGCAAGTTGTCTTAAAACTTGAAATCATGAATGCAGATTATAGGGAAGAGAACCCCTATTTCTTGGACCAAATTTGAGTCTTCATGTAACAACAGAGGGTCAGTTAGAGTTGGACATCCACACAGCAATCAACAGTGGAGAAAGTGGAAAATCTGAGTTCTAATGCTCTTTTGTGATGTCACATATCCAAGGATTTGTGGCCCTAAATGGAAAGTCTGCAAGGGTGCAAAAGTTTTCACTAACACATTTCTAGGCGAACTTGTATCAATGTAATAAAAAGCTTCAAAAACACAAAAGTGACACATAAAATAAAGACAGTCCTGATGTCCTCTCACTCTCATGAATCATTTAAAAGATACAAGAGGGATTAATGAGGCTACACTAAGTAGTATTTAGGAGGTAATCTGAAGAGTTTGAATTTATGAATGTGGTGGTTCTACAGTGGTAATAAGGTCTTTTGTGACTCGTAAGTGTAAATTGCATCCCGTAGTTTACACAGTATTCCAAGTCAAACGGATCTTTAGATCCATGCAGCTCAGAACACTATGCAAATTGCACAATCACACCCCTTTATCTGCCTTATGACCCGGTATGCATGATACACTTAAGTGTACCAGTCACAGCAGCTCTATAAAGCAGATTACTGAATAAATAAATTAATGGAAAAAAACAGCACTAGGGGTTAAGCTGTTATTAGACACACCTTTTTTTAAATGTAATGATTTTTTAAAATAATTTTTTTTATACTGCAAGCACCAGCAGAAAGCACCCGCAAAAGATACGTCTCCTAGAGACCTATCTGCTGCTGCTTTCAACTCAGCATAGCATATAAAGAGCATGAATACACCTTTACATTGCTAGGCTTGCCCACTAATTTCCCCGTTCCACCTCTCTAAGCGCAGAAAGTTGCAAGAGGGAGATCTGTTTCAGTCTGAAAACAAACTGAGACGGATCCTTGGGTAAAAGTGCTTTTTGCACTGTTCAGTTGGACTTGTGTCCGACTCTACATCTGGCCCACAGAGTTCAGATATGCAGTTCATACATTAATTGAGTTCAATTGACAACAGTTTTGTAGTTGCATCCTAATTTACTGAGAAATACAGGTATGGGATAACAGTACCCAGAACACAACAACAAAGCATAATAGAAGTGAAAACCTACCTCATAAACTGCTGTATCTACAAACAAGTATATATCAAACTGTACTACATTAGGGAGAAAGCCCTTGTGGTTTCTATGAGGACAGTTTGTTTTCCTGGTCGCACCTCAACCCTGTATAGGACATCCTAGATCCCAATATGATCTGTTGCATATGGTGATTCCAGCCTGGGCCTCAAGACCAGTGGCTACCAGTTCAACTGTTATTACTATAGCACTGGTAAAATTAGCCTCAATGCAGATGATAGAATAATTACAACTTAATAGAAGAATGTAAGCATTTACCATTTGCAGCAGAAGATGAACGTGGAATAAAAAGCCTAAAATATGATAAGCAATAACATTGTAAAAAAAAGTAAAAATGTAATTTCAATGAAAAGCATGGATTAGATTCATGTGTTACCAAAGTTGGCAAACTTCACAAATCAGTAAATATACTGTAAGGAGAACAATTGGTCATTCAAAGGGTTTAGTTTCCAGGGACACTTTACTGGTGGGAGGATGATTGTAAGAATGTTACACACTGTGCAGTTCTAGTGGTCTTTGTGCACTACAATCTCCAGCATTACATGTTCACTGAACATAGTTATATAATCTCATATTTCGGCATTGTAAATGCTCTTCTTTAATAAATGTTAACTTACAGAGCCCAGAGAATCCCAATAGATAGTAAGAAATGCATTTGATATAGAGAAAAGGAAACTGTTTTGGACAGTTGGACAGATTTTAAAAATTGGGATATTTCCAAGGATCCAAGTTTCCAGAGACACATCTATAAAACCTGAGACTGTCCCTGGACATTAGGGACACTTGGCATCTGTGAAAGTGTAGTAGTGTAACAGTTTAATATTTTAATGCAAACATATACACAGATGGAGTAGATTTCTGTGTGCATACTATGGTGCACCATGTCACAGAAACCACAACATAGCACAGCTAATCCCCATTCACTTCAATGGAAAAAAGTCTGGTAAAGTGTGGACTAATACAAAGCCTCCGGGGATGAAGAGGGAATCCTGATGCCAAGTGGTAATTGATATGAAGCACATGCACATCATACTTTCCATGAAGTACTCCATCAAATTGATGGTGTTAGTGATTTCTAGCTACAATTATGTATATGCTGTATGTAGGGGGTTTCCAGGAAAACCCTCCATTTCAAATAGGAACAAGTATGGCAGCTGACAACAAATGAAATACATTTAAATAATTAAATTTGCATGGAAATCTTTTAAAAACACTAATGCACATGAACATATAAAAAATGTTGTGCATGAAGTGATATGAGTCACACAAAGCATTTGACAGAAGCAATGAGGAGAAACAGAGAGAGGGAGAGAGAGCACACAGGAGAGTCCAGAACAGGGTACCATAGTAATTATCAGTTTGACAACCTCCTGAAGAAATAGGATGAGAGTAAATATTAAATTATCTTCAGTTATTGGAATAGCTTAAAAATGGCAAATATTAATGCAAACTGCTCAATGCAGCTCAGAGACTAATACAGTTTCACACAATCTGTCTGGTTGAATGAAGACATTTTAACATTATCTACCAATCTGTTTCTCAGTGGATGGGCAAATTGAATATTATCACTGAATTCCTTTACAGTCCATTCTACAGAGTGAGTATAGCAGTAGTCTCAGTGTGATTCAAGTGTGATGCTGATAGCAGTGATACATACATGTATTTAACTGCAGATTTTTAATTTAAAAAGGCAATGTCTTTACAGGGAAGTTTTGCCTTTAAAATATTTCCGTTTTAAAGTTCCCCTGCTGAATGTTGGCGACTTGCAAAATCCGCAGTTTAATACATTTACCCCCTGGCCTGTTGGTAAATTAAAATATGAACATTTCTGGCAGTAGCCCAGGACCCAGAGTGGGGTCAGCCATTACCAATCAAATTCAGTATTGCAATTATGTCCTTCACAAAACAATGGGTATGATTGGAGTGAGACGTTTGTTGTAATTTCCAATGGTGGCAGCGAGCAAAAATCAGCTTTAAAATTACCGTAATAATGATAATAATGCTTTGTTCTACTTCGTGTGGCTCTAAAGATCAACACGGGGAATTGAATTTGCCCCTAAGGTTGTAAAGTGCTAGCTCTGTTTTGTATTGTGATGTCAATGTTCTTTTAGAACTAGCAATTGGTATTATTAAATAACTGCACCATGTACAATAGTTCTGCACCATATTTAAAAAATAACAGGTTACATGAGTTGTGCGCCATTTGATATTGTTGATAGCGCTGATGCGTCAAAAAACGCAGGCATAAAATATGTTCAGAATTGCGCCAATATGCAAAGCTGGATGAATCACACCAGTAGCATTCGCACCAGGTTTATGTCACATATACATTAAATACACTTACCTCTAATTTTTTAAACTTTAGTTTTGATAGTGATATATGCATTAGCTATTAGATTGAAACAAAAAATTAAAAACACTTCTTGACTACAGCAGGCATAATTCTCCTTCTCATGTACAACTAAAAAAATGAAAAAAATAAATTTCTTAATAATAAATATGCTCACAAAATCAGGTACGATCAATGAATAAAGCATCTATCAGCTTCAGAGGGGAATCAGTAATCAACCAGTCACAAGCAGCTATCTAGTGTTGGCTACTGTTATTAGCATCAGCATGTATTTGCACCTGCCCTCAGACATCTGCAATTGAAATGGCTACAGACAGGCATATGTACGTCGCTGCTGTACTTGGCTTATGATAGGCTGTTCCTGCCCGCCCCCATCATGTCTCTCCTGTCACAGGTAGGTGTATATATATCAGATGTGAGTAAATCTGCATACACACATATATGTGCAACTTGTTTTGTGGGCATGCGCAGTACAAATTTGTAGAATTTACACTACGCAAATGGCCATATGTCCAACTCAGCATTAGACCCTATATTTTTATCTAATGAGGGCAGTCAGTAAATTTGTATTGAAATAAATGTAAAGTGTTGGTAGAATGAAAAATTGAAATCGCTAAGTGAAAAGGAAAAAACTACTATATTTTACGCTTGCCACATTTATGGTATTTGGAGTGAAAAGAGTTAATGACTATTACAGTATATTTCATTTTACCTGCAGTTCATTTGTGTTGTAAAGATTAGCACTCAGGTGAACTGATCTGTGTGTTTTTTTTTCTTAAGTTCCAGACAAAGAGCTTATTGAAGTCAACCAAAAAAATTATCTGTGTGGCAGCACGCTTATCATTCATAATATGTTACATTTTACTCCACTCCCTTCATTTCTCTGTCACACATAATGCTTTCTTTTCATTTTACAACTTTACCAGATCAAAGTTGTGAGACGACAGAAATTACCTCCAAGGTTGAATAGTATACTGCACTACACTCTCAATGTGTATGAGTTTAATTGCTTTGTCTCGTCTGATCTCATGTATACAGGGTCATTTACGAACCTCGGAATCTTTATGTGCACAACTGTACCTACTTGTCCTACTAGTGCATTGCTAAGGTGCCTGACCAGTAAAATGTTACAATGCCTAAATTTTGTTTGACTGATGCTTCAGAAAATGTGCGTGGGGAAAACAGTTATAACGTCACAACCAAGTCCAACCTATTACTGCATTAGGAACACTCCTTTATTCATTTTAACATTTCAGTATTTTCCTAAAATACTGCTCAGCTTAGCAAATTAATCATTAGAGTATAAGGACATTGAGACAGTCTTTATTACATGTTTCACTTTATGTGTTTGAAGCTTTTTATTACAGCACTTCTGCCTCACAGCACTGGGATCATGAGTTCGATTCCCGACCATGGCCTTATCTGTGTGGAGTTTGTATGTTCTCCCTGTGTTTGCGTGGGTTTCCTCCGGGTGCTCCGGTTTCCTCCCACACTCCAAAACATACTGGTAGGTTAATTGGCTGCTATCAAATTGACCTTAGTCTCTCTCTCTGTGTGTCTATGTTAGCGAAGTTAGACTGTAAGCTCCAATGGGGCAGGAACTGATGTGCAATGAGTTCTCAGTACAGCGCTGCGGAATTAGTGGCACTATATAAATAACTGATGATGATTATTCCTCAAAATGTGCCTTCCCACAAGCGCAAAGGGTAGAAAAGGGTGTGGAATGTGCCTTATTATAAGTGTGGGATGAGAACACCGTGGGACCTCAGAGGTAACAGTGAATTCTAGTTAGTTTGCAGAAAGGAGGGAAATCTTATTCCTTTACTTCACTACATAAGTAGGGGTACTAGTGTGCCTAATCACCTCTTAGTAAGGAACGCACTGTCAATTTCTCCCATCAGCTGGTGCAAACATTTGACCCCTATAAGACGTGGCCACCCTGGCCGCAGGTCAATGCGCTTTTACATAGAACTAGGCCCACTTGTGTAAATGTAGTCGAGTGACCATTTGCAATTGCACTAAGTTTGTCCACTTTTGTGTGCCGTAAAGGACCCTAATGACTAGATTATTTCTCAACATATACACTCCATCATTGCTCTTAATGGTTTTCTAATATAAAACACTGTCGCTTATGCAGCAAGTTTGCCATCTGGCCCCAAGTTTAGATTGAAAAAAGACACTGCACAGTCTGCAAACACTTCTTTGGTGCCAGTTTTCATATTTTATCACAAAGTTACCTCATTCTTTTCATGCAGCTACCAGATGCCTGCCAATACATGTCTCTCATTTAGCCCTTCATGTCGATTCTCCCACCTCATCAAACATAAATATCTTTGTTTTTTTCCCCATATGCTTTTCTTTCAATGGTGAGTGGACACGGGGATAAGTGAGCAACTTCTAACGATTGAAAGTCTTCAGAAATCATTCACTTATTCCCATTTATACTCGCCTGGTTTATCTCAACCGCTTTATTAGCCCTGTACAAAACTGCAACATTAATAGTTTAATGTACACTAAGGTAAAATGACCTAAAATCCTCACCTTTAGTTGTAGACACTGTAAACATGTAAATATGGTGCTGGGTAGGGTTTTTAAAGAAGGGCCATCTGCAGATCTGATTATATACTGCTCGAGATAGAGAATGTGAGCCTTAGTCAGCTGTAGTGAATGGTTCAAGGGCAGCGAAGATGCCTTTACCAAATAATAGAGCTAAAGGGAGTTTATGAAGGTTGGATCGTAGGGAAAGAGTTTCACAGGATGCTGAAATATGAATACAAGGAAGAGAACTTTATTATATGAGTGCTCTCATATACTTTGATGAACAAAACCAGGGAAGTTGCACTTAGTTCTCCTGTGTTATCTGCTAAGTATGATTCTCCTTCTTAAATTACTGTAATTATTACATAATTACACAATCTATAAAGAACAATATTTCCTTTTGTGCAAAACTATTTATCGACAGTGTTATCATAGAGTAGTTTTAGCTGCACAAAGAAAATAGTTTTTAAGTCATTTAGTTAATCATATATTAGTGCTTCCCAAAAAGTTCTTTAAGCTAACCAGCGCTTAGTAAAAGTGACCACAGTGAATCATATAATAAATTTATACTTAAATGTAATAGGCAGCTCCCCAGTCAATCAACACCTGTCTGCAAGTGTTAGACCTAAGAGATAAAATACAAAGAGACAGGGGGCGCCACACATAGTGTATTATCAGATGATCATCGATCAGTCGGCGGAGACATAACAGTTATCAGTGCAACCCGTTTAATCGCATTCTCTTTGCAAAGTGACATCCTAATGGAAAGAGGACACTGATTAGTGTTAGTCGAATCCGCAGATTGTCATCTATCACTTGGTCTATGATCGTGGATTCCTGTTATCCAGACTTGAGGTGGATCCATATACGGTCAGCTTGATCATCATATCTGCTTAATTTTCTCACATATTTGGTACGGGGTTTTCTTATCGTTGGAGATACCTCTATATTTTTCATCACTGATAATACACTATGTGTGGCGCCCCCTGTCTCTTTGTATTTTATATATTAGTGCTTACTTGTTGTTTCCAAAGAATCAGTACCTCAACTGCATGAAATACAGGATTAAACTATTTTAAGTGCCCAGTAACAATGGTTATTTTGCCTACCATAGCTAACTTCCAACAGCAGTAAATAACCTGTTAGCATTGTATCTTATAATACTGTACAGGTAGCAGCAATGAAGTAACAGGACTTAGGATACAATAATATATTTAATATAGCAATATAATTTTAGAAACATGTCAACCTAAATATATTGTTTCCCACATTAAAAATAACTGAATAGATGAGAGTTTAAGCAGTGTCACTTACAGTCACAATATAATTGCTGTAATGTCTTTGTTATCCGATAATCTCAGAATAATATCAGAACTTTCATAACACTGGTCAACATGATTTTTTTTTTACAAGAAAACTGAATAGTGACTCTAGTGCAGTTTTAAAGTCTGAATTCAAATATGTAATTAGAATTATTCCATCAGGCATAGTGTGTTTATGGCAGTTACTTTTCTTTTTTCATATCTTAGTGTTCTTTATGGGCTGTCATACACAGACAGACAGACAGGGACATGCAAACAATATATGGAGGCTCTTGTACATCAACAGTGGCCAGATGAGTGATGATTGTTCATAGATGCATCAAAAGTTAGTTTGATAGCTGTGCTTCTGCGTAACGGCAATAAATTCCCATCAATACCTGTAGTGCATGCCGATGATATGAAAGAGACGTATGAAAATATGAATTTGCTAAAAGAAAAAATCCAGTATGAAAAATATAACTGGAATATATGTGGTTATTTAAAGACCATTGCTTTATTGCTTGGTTTCCAATCTGGGTACACTTAATTCTGCTGTTTCTTGTGTGATTGGGACAGCAGGGATAAGAAGTCTCACTACATTAGAAAACAATGGCCTAAAAGTGAATCTCTTATTCCTTGGCATAAAAATGTGTTAAATACCCCTTTAATGGATCCTGATATAGTGTATTTACCTTCCCTGCATATTAAACTAGGCAAGATAAACAATTTGTAAAAGCAATTAATAAAAACTTTGCTGCATTTATGCATTTGAAATCTAAATTTCCAAAAGTAAGTGATGCAAAACTGAAAGAAGGAGTTTTTATATGGCAATAAATAAGATCAGTAAAGGATGATGACAATTTTCAGGAGCTGTCAAATCCACTGGAAAAAAGCAGCCTGGTTGTCATTCAAAAATAGCTGTTCTCATTTTCTTGGAAATCATAAAACAGAAAACTATCATGATATAGTGAGTGATCGAGTGAATTTATACAAAGCTATGGGATGCAACAATTCTTTAAAACTTCACTTCTTGGACTCCCACCTAGACTTCTTCCCAGAAAATCTTGGGGCTGTCAGTGATGAGCATGGCTAGCGTTTCCATCAGCAGATTTCTACACTGGAAAAGATGTACCAAGGCAAATGGAGTTCCAGTATGCTGGCTGACTATTGCTGGACCATGGAGAGAGACTTCCTAAAGGCAAAATATGCCTGAAAATCAGCATCTACAACTTTTTAGATCAGCCAGAATGAGGTGTATTTTTATCATTTAGACTTACGTAAGCTTTAAATGTACAGTATGTCACATAAAACCCTGCCTGATGGAAAAAATCTGAATGCATACTCGAATTCAGCACGAAAAATACATTTAGATTCAGATTATTTAGTTCTTGCATTAGAATTTTTTTTATTTTTTGTAGACCAATGTAATCAATAATTATAATGTCAGACATCAGTAAGCTTTGACATACTGTACAGATCCTGTTGCTGAGTCCAACATAAGCCTGCTTGTGTAGTGTAAACTAAAAAAAAAATGCTGCCTGCATATGTGCTTATGCAGAGTTATATGTATCTAAACATATGTCTGCTTGTGACTGGATAGACGTAATGGGGGACATAGGTGGTTTAATTTAGGATGAGTACAGTAAGGGCATGTTCTCATAATTGTATGCAGATGCATATCTGAATAGAGGCGTAGATATGCCTCTGGTGAGTGAGAAGGTAACTGATGATAGTATAGCATTACCTGCCATTGTGGAGGAGCCTGAGAGATGGCTGATAAGTGAGCCCCGCCAAGCACCAACTAAGAAAGCTTACAAGCTGAGATGTCAGAAGGGCAGGAGGAGTGTGTCCTCTTTGAAGCTACTATCACAAACTAACTGGTAGGTCATGGATCATCTAGTGGTTACCTCCTATGAGGTTTAGATCAACCTGATCCAGTAGTGTAAATATTGTGGGAACACTAGATGGACTAAGAGCCAGAGCTCTTACCCCTCCTTGTAGTGTCAACAGAGGAGGACTATAAACAAGGACTTACAGACCTGCAATGGCACCAGAGAATCCCTTGGAGAATGAGTGGTATTATCCTGCCTGGCACACCACAGGAACTATGGAGAAGGAAGCTTTCTGGATTCCACCTGGCATATCAATCTGTGTGAGGTCCTTACTGTGAATTGAGTGCAGCAGATTGTGAGCGAGACAGTCTACACTCAATAGGTTTTATGTATCCTACAGCAGCGGGATGGGTGTTTGACAAGGTGGTAAAAGTCAACAATCTTGGAAGGAGGAGAATCGCCCCCAACTAAAGGAGATCAGACAAATTCTGTTGGATATTTGTAAAAATCAGAACATTTAAATACCTGGTCCAGTGCCTGGGAAAGTGACCTATTACTACTGATGTCTGGAACCAAAGTCGAGTGTCACATTCAAGGTAAAGTGATTTGAAATATATTTGACCTTGCTATTAGCAGAGAGAAGAGAAAGTATTAACTTGCTCCATACCTTTAGGGGTGAGCTCTTTGCAAGAGACAATCGAGTCTGACAGGTTACCCTAGTCAAGCAACAAGAGACCAGGTGCCTATGGACTACATTGCCCACCTGAATAGAGAGAGAACAGTGGGTGGAGAAAGACAGTGTAGAGGTTGAGAATCAGAGAGTCAGAGCCACAATCTACAAGTCCACTGAGTGCCAGCTCTGATATAGATCCGTGCAACACAGTCAACATTAGTTAGACAAAGTGAACTATTTCAGGAAAAAAAGAGTCTTATGTCTAGTGCCCAATCTTCTAATATATGTGATTTGTACTGCATTACTACACCTGCGTCATCCCAAATGCTGAACTGGTTATTAAACTTGCAGGGGTCATTTTCCACTTTAAACACCACAAAGCCTTACAGAGGATTATTATTATTATTATTAATTTTTATTTATAGGGCGCCACTAGGTATCCGTAGCGCCGTACAGGGACAGACAGAAACACGATACAGGGTGAGACAGCACAGTACAGTTAACAGAAATCACAGTAACTCAGAAGCTCAATGAACAGCTAGATTAGAGGTGAGAGCCCCCAGCGGGGTAGAGACAGGGGCCGGAGGACCTCGCGGAGAAGACAAGGAGCTGGAGAGCAGAGTTAAGGTGGTGGAGAACAGAAGGAGAGGAGGCCCTGCTCGGAGGAGCGTACAATCTAAGGGGAGGGTAGGACGGACAGAGACACAATGGAAGGAGGAGGGAATGGGGATGACGGAGGCAGGGACGGAGGGGGGGGAGAGGAGAATGAAAAGGAGGGAAGTAGGAGGGGGACAGGAGAGGGAGGGGGGTAGGGGGAGACTGGGAGGAGGTCAATGGGTGGGGGATTGAAGGGCTTTAAGGAAGAGGTGGGTTTTTAAGGCCCGTTTGAAGCTGGACAAGTTGGGGGAAGTTCTGATGCAGCGGGGGAGCTGGTTCCAGTGGAGGGGGGCCGCGCGGGAGAAGTCTTGGATGCGAGCATGGGAGGAGGTAACCAGGGGGGAAGAGAGGCGGCGGTCGTTAGCCGAACGAAGAGGGCGGGATGGAGCGTGAATGGAGATGAGGTTGGAGATGTAGGGAGCAGTGGAGTTGGAGAGGGCCTTAAAAGTAAGAGTGAGGAGCTTGAACACGATTCTGTAGGGGATGGGGAGCCAGTGGAGGGATTGGTAGAGGGGGGAGACAGAAGAGGAGCGGCGAGAAAGGAAAATGAGCCGAGCGGCTGCATTGACTACGGAGCGAAGGGGAGCGAGATGAGAGCGGGGGAGGCCAGTAAGGAGGAGGTTACAGTAGTCCAAGCGGGAGATAATAAGAGAGTGGACAAGGGCTTTGATGGCATCTTGGGAGAGGAAGGGCCGAATGCGTGCGATCAGCTGGAAGTGGCAGGATTTGGAGGATGTGAGGGACAAAGGAGAGAGAGGAGTCCAGGGTGACGCCGAGGCAGCGAAGTTGAGAAACAGGGGAAATAGAGGGGTTGAGAGCGGTGATAGAAAGGTCGGAAGGGCAGGGGGAGTGAGTGGGGGGAAAGACAATAAGTTCGGTTTTTGTGAGATTGAGTTTGAGGAATCTAGAGGACATCCAGGAGGTGATGGCGGAGAGGCAGGCGGACACCCTGGAGAGGAGGGAGGGAGAGAGATCGGGAGAGGAAAGGTAGAGTTGGGTGTCATCCGCATAGAGGTACTTGAGACCAAAGGAGCTGATGAGTTCACAGAGGGAAGAGGTGTAAAGGGAGAACAGTAGGGTCCGAGAACAGAGCCTTGGGGAACCCCTACTGGAAGAGAGGAGGGGGGAGATAGATCCGGAGGTGGAGACGAGAAGGTACGGCCAGCAAGGTAAGAGGTGAACCAGGACAGGGCGGAGCCGGAGAGGCCAAAGGATTGAAGGGTGTGGAGCAAGAGCGGGTGGTCAACGGTGTCGAAGGCCGCTGAGAGATCCAAGAGAATGAGAAGGGAGAAGTGGCCCCTAGCTTTGGCGGAGAGGAGATCGTTGGTGACTATGGCCAGGGCAGTTTCGGTGGAGTGGAGGGGGCGGAAGCCAGATTGGAGAGGATCGAGAAGGGAGTGATCAGAGAGGTAGGTGGAGAGGCGGCTGCAGACGAGCCTCTCAAGTATTTTGGAGGCAAAAGGGAGAAGAGAGATGGGGCGATAGTTGGAGAGAGAGGTGGGGTCAAGATGAGGTTTCTTAAGAATGGGGGATACAAGAGCGTGTTTGAAGGAGGAGGGGAAGATGCCGGTGGAGAGGGAGAGGTTGAAGAGGTGGGCGAGGTGGGAGCAGGTGGCGGGGGAAAGGGAGCGAAGGAGGTGGGAGGGGATGGGGTCCAGGGGACAGGAAGACGGAGGAGAGGATGAGATGAGAGAGTGGACTTCTTCTCCCGTAGTGGGGCGGAAGGAGAAGAGGGAGTGGTGGCGAGAGGGAGAGGGAGGGAGGGTGGGGGCGGAGAAATGAAGACTGAGCTAACCAGAGCAAGAGGAAGATGCATATGTGAATATATACAGACTATGAGTAAATTTAGGTAGTTGTGGCTGCTACATCTATGCCTGCTTTCTGCTCTATTTTCTGGTATATCTGGACATGATATTCACAATAATTTCTTACTGTCACACATATACCTTTTCATTTTGGCACCTTCCAAAGCCATTGAATTGTGAAAGGATTATCACTTACTAGCACTATCACAGAAACTAGGGAAACATTTTATACAGTTATCCCTTAAACTCTACAACAGACAAAGTGAGTGGGAAAATTAAAAAATTGAAATAGACAATTCATTTGAAATTTGCACAAATCCAGAAGCTCCCATTCTATATCCCCTTTGCAATGGAAGCACAGTTTTAACCTAAGTGCCCATTTAGTATAGCACTGCTATAGACCGCAGCTGAATAGAACATGAATGTCTTTATTATATTTGTTTGTGCATTTAATGTGACAGCAGCTTGGTCTGTTAACACTTCTAAGGATCCGAGCAGGGTGGTAGGTGCCAGAACCAGCAGTCCTCTCTTCTACAGATACTAGGAATTAAACATTTCTTGTTAATTAGCCCAAGTATGAATGGGGAAATTACAATGACATCACCAGGAGAAAATTCAAATTAAGTTCTTAGGTTCTTGATAAGTTCCAACGTGTTGCATCACCAGTACGTGCAACTTCATCAGAGAAATGACCTCCAAACCTTGGTGTACATATATATAGTCCGTATTATAATTAACAATGCATATCTTACAGCTGTGCAGCCAGTGGCCTGCCAGTAAAATAATTATGCAAATCAAGAATATCTCAAAAAGTGGTAGTCAACCTTTTTAGCAATAATAATATATTATATAAGATATAGTAATATAAATACTTTAATACCTTTCTAAAATAATGTTTGAATGATTCTTACCAAATAATGTTCAGATGATCTTCACCACATATAGCCTCATTTGCATACGTACACATTTAATACGTCCAACAGCTCTGATTTCAAATCATCAACATGTGGTCAAATAATACTATTTAATTCAGTTGCTTAATTTTAACCAGCTGGGTGGAGAGAGCTCAAATTGAACATCCAAACTACTTTTTGTTTACATAATTTCTTTTCAATCTCATTTTGGATAGAACTTAAACACTGTGTAGAACAAGTTGAACTATAGGTCCACTACGATATGCAAAGGTCCCCCTGTCATGCACAATATCTGGTGCTGGGAGTTCACTTTGAGGTTGTGGTTTGTGGAACATTGTTCTATCCATCCCCAATATCTTTGGGGTATAGCTAGGCTTAGGTAAGTTGTGGTCCTCCAACTATTGATATTTATAATTCCACCTCAGTTGCAGGTTGCCTAACAAACGGTAAATGCAAAATAATGATAATTAAAAATAAAAAGATCTGTAATCAAAACAAAATAAAACAGAAACATCATATTTTGTGTGGAAAGTAACATACTTCTTTTAAAGGTGATATACAATATGCAAGTGTCTTTCTGACTCCTTTTACCATTGCACAGGAATGCAAGAGCATGCAGTATTGTCCAGCTTTATAGTTCAGGGTAAAAATAACTCATACCACTAACTTGCGCAAACCACACCTCCAATTCACCTGATCTGCTGAATCACGTTCACTTTCTGACCAATCACGCTTTCTGGTGGCATTCCATTCACTGCTGTGTAAGTTGGGATTCCTACAGTCAGGTTCTTATGGTACAAAAACTGTCATCATTCTCACCCATTTCTTTCTGAATAATAAAAGAAAAATGAATGTAGTAAAATATGTGTATTCAGCAATACATCACATTAAATTAAGTTTGAGGGTTTTGCCCTTCATCAGTGATATAGTTAATGATGTCTTCAGAAAAATCCAGATAATTATAGTCACATGAGATACATATAAACAGAAAAATAAATGCAGAGGACCTTGTCCTTGAAAGACTTTAAAATCTTAAATAATTTAAGGAAATATATTTGGATTGATATACCCAGCACTAAATAGCTATCGTAGTGGATTTTCTGCTTATAGCAAACACCTTGTAACCTAGCAGATACTCAGCAATCATCAGGTCTTCATGGGCAACCGTGGGGATATATACAGTCTTTGAGAAAGAGAAACAAAGGGCACAGACAATATCACAATCAGGCTGTGTCTAGCAGGTTGCAAAGTATAAACTATACAGTGACAATGGCAATTCTTACTTCCAGCTCCTGGATTGAGCAGACATGCTCTGGCAAGCTCTCCACTGAGTCCCAGTACCTTCCATAATCTGGCCTGATGTCCTTGGGGTCTTCAAGGACAATTTGGGATGCAATACATTGTGGCCTAGTGTGACTAAATCAACCTGCTGACTACCGCGTATACACTGTCTCCCTTCACTCAAACTGCTGCTTCGCGGGTCCTGCTGCATCATTAATGTCACTTCCTGGGATTCCCCGTATGACCCTCAGCTTAGCCTATTGCCACTTTAACCGACCCTACTATAACTTTACCTGCTTGGCCTCCACCTTCACTAATACCTGTCTGTCTGCTGAACTTAATGTTCCTATTGTTTGTCACTACCCCATCCCTCTAGAATTGTAAGCGCGCACGAGCAGGGCTCTCCACTCTATGTCTCACGTCTGTCCATTCTCCATCTACCTTGCCTGTCTCTAATGAGCCTTATGCTGAATTTTTTGCTCTGTATACTATGTGATTTGCTCTGTTAATTGCATCTATGTATTTAATATTCTGGCTAACTTTACTTTTGTTCCTGTAACTATGTATACTGTGTTTATGTATGTCATATCTGTATGATTATGTCAGTGCTGCAGTCCCCCAAAAAGAAGTAGAGAAATTTAAGTAGAGAAGTAGAGAGATTTAACATAAGTACAAAAACCTTCATTTCCTCTTCTTCCTATCTGGAGAACACTGCTGCCTAATGGCGGTGGTAGTTATGCTCCGGAACATCACTACACTGACAATACTTACCCCGACATCTTCCTAGCGAATCTCAGAACCCACAACATGCTGTTAATATCGATTGTTTAAAAAACTGACTTGCAATCATTGTGAGCATTTAACATGCTGCCACCACAGAATCACGTTAATATGAATGCCTGCACTATTATTCTTGATCTTAGGGGTGCAATGGAAGGAGGCTTCGCCTGTATATCACATAAGTTTTCTTAACAACATTGTACAGGCGGTACTTCCTTCCATTGAACCCTTGAGAGCAAGAATAATAGTGTGAATAATAGTGCCGGCGTTTATTGTAACGCTAGGGTAGGGAATATTTTTCGGCCTCATCCCACAGCTCCATGGGGGATGGCTAGGGCCCAAAGCGTTAAGATGGAGAGAGTGTTTTTAATTTGTCTCAAATAAGGGGTGGCATATTTATGTTTTTTTTTTAAACTATTCCAATCCTATCAGAGTGCTGGGAATCCTTACAGAAACACTGCTTTGACAGTAGTGGCTGCATTCTAACTCTGACAGAACACAGTAGCATGAGCTGACTTACGGGTTTGTCTTTCACCTTTCAGTGTAGTTTACAGAGGAGCTCTGTCTTTCATAGGTTACAATTTTTACTCTTAAATATCTCAGAATTTATAAAATGTTAACTTAATTTAAACAAGGCACTCCAACATAAAAACTTCTCTCTCTCAGTTTTATGGATAACCTTTCAGAAAGTTTTTAGTTTTATGTAGCTATGGAAAATAGTCTGAAAAATGCCCTGTACTTTTAAAACTGCTGTAGTTCAAATTGTGTCTCTTCATCTCCTTATATTTCCTTTAATTGGTTTTACCTTTCTATTGCCGCTGTACACCAAAAGACGATGAGCAATAGTGAGTTGGATACTAACCTATATATACATCAATATAAATTCCACTTACATATATAACACTTTTTTTATTACAATTACCATACCTATGATACAACTGGAAGGCTGATTTTCTTTCTCTCAGTAGGGGGTGTGCTAACACAACAGTATTTACTCTCTAATGACAAATAATTGACCACATCAAAAATTATCCTTTCCTCTACAGTTTTTAAGTAATAGCTTAACTAAAATCAATGTTTTCTTTTTCCTTGTCTGAGCTAGCACAATTTTTTTGTGAAATATTCACATTACTTTCAACAAAAATATAATTCAATGTGTTTTTTAGGGCAATAAAAAATAGATATTTAAAATAACATCTAACCATTATAAAGTACAGGTGCTACATCACATTATTACAAATAGGCAAAATAGTTGAAAAATAGTTTTGGGCAGAAAAAAATGAACCCACTTCAGAGCTTTGTAAAACACCCCATAGATATCCGTTATATTTTCAGCTAATTAGCTATCAAGTTATTGTTAATATAATATTTTATAGCTTATATAATATTTTAATATTAAAAAATGAATTGCATCATTCAAGCATATGCTGTTAATGTATTTATTTTAGATTAATGAGAATTTTTAGATTAAGGAGGATTTTTTAATGCTACATCGCTATGGCACAAAATTTGCTCTATGATTTCAGAGAGGTGAGTGTAAGGCCTGGGATGTAATGTTAAGCTGTGAGCAACTGCAAGGAATGATGATTGGTAAGCAATGCGATGGTGCTTAGCACTACAATCTAATACATATTCAGACTGCTAAAGATGGACAGTTGGGTATGAAAAGATAGAAAAAGTTATCACAAAATAAAAATAGTTTTTATGTGATCTAATATAAAATAATTAATACCCAGCTCAGTGTTTGATTACATATTAAATTTTAAACTTAATTGTAATTGATGAAATATTCTCTTTTGTGTATTATATTAAATCTTACCTCCTCTCAGTGTAAGGCTGGGTACATACTATACAAATTGTCTCTCAGTGCAATATCCTTAACGAGATTACCAACAATAAGAAAAAAAAAATCCTGATCAACATGCCGATTCATGTGTACACACTAAACACATTTTACGCAATTTACCTTCATATCTGTGCTCTTCATCTGTCATAACCATCAGCTGAAAAGATCATGACTCTGCTCACTCCATAGAGATCTATGGACACTGCCGGTCATGAGTTCATACACACCGCAGAATTGGGCCAATATTGCTCCATCGTTGAATGACATTTTTATTCCGGTTTAAAAAATCAAATGAAATGATACAATGTGCTTTGGAATGATAATCGTTCATCATTGGAGTTGTCGAAGTCGTATAATTGGATGAACGAAAGTATATTGGTTAATATTGTTTTGCCGTGCGATTGCGATCCGTACACCACGTAACACAGATCCGTACGCCACGTAACACGTGGCATTGTGCGATCGCGCGGTAAAATACGCACGCACACACTCGCATTACAACATTTAGTTATTTATATAATTCATATTCATATTAGTTCCATTACACTGTAATTTATGAGCAGATAGTATTTGGTTTATTATTAGTCTATATATATTATGATTATATGTACACTTCAGTGATATTCAAGGTTCAGGTTATAGGAAAGGTATCATGCCTAGTATCATATTAAAACCCTATTCATCAGCAGCTGTCCGGTTCCATCGCCGAAGAGATCGCATATTGCATACTCTAGTTCAGGGGTGTCCAACCTTTTAGCTTCCCTGGGCCACATTGGAAGACGACGAGTTGGTTTGGGCCGCACATAAGATACACTAACAATAACGATAGCTGATCATCCAAAAAACCATAGAAAACATAGTTAACATATATATATATATATATATATATATATATGTGTATATATATATATATATATATATATATATTAGGGTATAAATGGTAAAGGGCGGCGCCTTCAGGTGTATAAAATGTATATAAACATATAAGCACAGATGTACACAAAGTAGTCCAGAGGAGTTAAAACAGGATGGTGTTTGTATAGATGCACCGCAGGGACTCAAAATCACTGTAGTACAGGATAGAGATATTCTAAAGTTGATCATGCAGAATAATAGAAGTGGTGTGCGTACCAGATATATAAAATTAAACCGCTTATCTGTATAGTAGCTCCTTGGAAATCCCGGAGTATGATCTGCAACCAATTCTCATGTTTTGCTATTACCCTTCATTTGTCCATGTGTTTTGAATGCTGGCTGTCAATCACTGCAGAACTTGTGGCACCTGCCGGACGTCAAGGCATCTCCTGTAGGTGAGTCCCTAAGCTAGTGATACAATATTACATTCAATATGACACCCTGAATGTAATATTGTATTACTAGCTTAGGGACTCACCTACAGGAGATGCCTTGACGTCCGGCAGGTGCCACAAGTTCTGCAGTGATTGATTTGTTGACTATTTACATCTGCTAAAATAAATTACTTTGTGCGTTAGAAACACAATATAATCGCCTATGCAATGCTTATTTGAAAACGATAGAATTACTTTAATAATTTGGGGGCTCGAAGGTGAGTTACGTTATCGGCAGGTATGCAATGCTTACGGTATTCGGTTCCTCAACAAAGGGTGGATTGACGGACGCATCGCATACGGGAAAGAACGCAATGTGTTTAAGACCTGTGGTTCACTTTGTGTTACGAAACCGAATGTCCGTTGTTGCATAGACTGAAGGAACGCTAATTTGAATCTAGGGACAAGAAAGAAAAATGTTTCTTTTTAATGTCGTTTTGCGTTTTAAAGGGTATTGCATTGCATAGAGTATGTGTACTTCCGGTATTGTTGCCACGTGTGTAAACAGTCATGATCATAGTCTGTTATATATACATAGTGTAATCACTTGGTTAAATCTCTGAAAAGATAGTGCCATTGTTTGGGAAGTTTATTTTCTGTACAGAAAACAAAGGTTATGTGTGTGTATGTGAATGTTATTTATACATAAAGGCAAAAGTATACTGGTAACGGAATATAAGTTTTTGTTCGCGCGCTCAATACTAATCCCGACGCTTACTGATAAATTTGAGTGGTGCGAATCGACCGCATGGTAAGGCCGTGATTGAGTATTGAGAGGGCAGCGGGGTTGTTCGCGCGCTCAATGCTAATCCCGACGCTTACTGATAAATGATAAGTCTGCATTCTGTCCGTACAACAGCAGTTCTCAATGGGAAGGCGGACAGAGATGGTATAAATTCTCTTTGAGCGGTACGATTTGACCGCATGGTAAGGCCGTGATTGAGTATTGAGAGGGCAGCGGGGAATTGTTGAAAATTGATAGCGCTTTAGTTCAGGTGTGTCTGACGGGGCATGGTTAAAAAGGTGACCTGACAACAAACGTTCTGTTCTAGGGCTGAGCAGGATATAAAGAAACCTTTGTGTGAGTGGTGTTCTGTTTTAACAAAGAGCAGGTGATAAAGAGACACCACAGAGTATGCATGGCATACTCTAAGCGAAAATAACAGGTTTTCGCGGCATTCCCAAATATTAATCGCAAAGCTTACTGATAGTTAGTATCCGTTAGCGGTGCGATCGGACTGCATGGTTGATTTAGTGCAGCCGTGATTGCGACTTGGGAGATGTGGGAGGAAATATGCTGCAACCACTTATATTCTTGATTTATATCAATTGCTAACAGTGGTAAAGTACTCAAACTAGGAAAGGCATTGATATTTTTAAGGGGACGTACCTGTTGAAACCATCCACGGATAAAAATCTCTAGTAGGTTCTGTTTGAAAGGAGAACAGGTAAAAAGTATTTTTGTGTAGCGTTGAGAAATAGGTTGTTTTTACAATGGATACGAAGCAAACGCTAGAGATAGTTCATGTTGTGCTGCCTAATGAATGGCCGGTTGGTTCTGCGAAGTATGTTATGTATAATAAATATGGTGCGTATGCAACGGCATACTGCGACAAATGGGTCAAGATGACCCAGGAGTGTGTGAAACCTTTCCCAAACATAGGTAGTTTCGAGGCAGAGGTGTTAAATAATGTTAGAGATAAAGTATGGTTGATTAAATCAACAAAAACGAGAATTGAACATGATGACTGTTTAAAATTGTGGCAACAAGAAGGGTACACGTGGCAAGGGAGCGCGTGCTCAGCGGAAGTAGGCGTGGCGCAAATCGCGCGCACAACGGAAGTGAGCATTGCAAAGCGTGGAGAACTGAGCGCATGCATGCCCTCGCAGCCAAATGCGATTGAGGTGATAGGTACAGCCAATACCAAAAATGTTAAAAATGCAATGACTAAGTTGTATGATGTCTTAAGTAATGTTTTAGTGGAAGAATATGTGCCCACAGTCATTTCAGCCATTGCCCATGCCAGTAACATACACGGACAAGGAAAAAAAATGGTTCCACCAGCAGGGGCAGCGGCTGAAATTGGTGAGAATAATGTAAAGGTTATCAAAGGGGGAGACATTCATTGTACTGCAACAGCGATTCCAGCAACTAGTTCAGAACATAGTGATTTGGTAGGCTTATATCCTGTCCGCACAACAGCAGTTCCCAATGGTAAAGCGGACAGAGATGGTGTAGTTCCCATGAAACAGGTAGCAATGTATTTTCCATGGACTAAGACGGAACTATTTACAATTATGTCTGATTTCCCTGATCCTAGAAAAGATTTAGCCAAGTGTCAGAAATTTATTAGACATTTAGGTAATGCACATGAGCCTACTAATAAAGATTGGCGAGTGTTGTTTAAAGCTTGTCTTCCTCTTGATACTGATATACAAAAGTTCATTAAGGATTGTAGGTTGGAGAAGGATAACCCTTAACTGAGGATGACAATCAGGATAATATTGGATGTATAATCACAGAGTTGGCCATATATTTTCCAGTGACAATGGAATGGGGAAAAATATACACCATCAAACAAAAAGGTAATGAGATTACAACTGATTATTTTTCTAGGGCTCTAGCGGCCATGATTAAGTACACAGGAATATCAGATATAAGGGTAAATCCACATTACAGGGAGGTAGCTGTTGCAGTACTAATGGACGGCCTCTGGGAGGATCTAAGGACCTGGATACAAACCTCTTTTCCTAATTGGAGAGGTCTCATGGTAAATGATATTAGAGAACATGCCATAGAACATGATAAAAATAGATGTAAAAAGGAAAAAGCGCAGAGTGATAGGTTAATGATGTTGAGTATCCAGGCGTTAGAAAAATTACATTCACAACCTCAGAATTATAAAAACCACTATAAGGGACGAAAGAAACAGAAATCTTTGAAGTGTTTTAACTGTCTTAAGAAGGGACATTTGAGGAAAGATTGTAAAGAAAATATTAGAGCAAAAGCTAAGAAATTAGGACCAGGCAAGGCAAATAATAATAATCTGTGGTAAGTATTAATGTGCAAGGTTAGAAAAAAAAACTGATTTAAAAGGTATACTTTGTTGATGTTGCTTGTTTGTTTTATGTTGTCACATGCTTGCTTTCCTAAATCGCTGGCCGATGGTAAAGAATGAGAATGTTTGGTTTGTTTGTTGTTTAAAGATAACTCTCTTATCTTTTCTTCACAGATAAAGGTAGACAAAAGAAATATAGACTTAGGGATAGATTTACTAAGCTGCGGGTTTGAAAAAGTGGGGATGTTGCCTATGGCAACCAATCAGATTCTAGCTTTCATTTATTTAGTACCTTCTACAAAATGACAGCTAGAATCTGATTGGTTGCTATAGGCAACATCCCCACTTTTTCAAACCCGCAGCTTAGTAAATCTAGCCCTTAGTGTTTAAAGGGGTGAGGTAGAGAAATAGAAAGATTACTCTTGAAAGACTAATTAACAATGGATCATTGGAACACTCTTTGTTTCAGGCTGCAGTGACTCATGATAATTTGTTTGGCTGAGAATCATTATGTATCTCAGATTAGTCATCAAGAGTTAACTTCGATATTTCTCTGCCATAAGTTAGAAAGTCCGTTGAAAAGGTATGTAGTCAATGTGATACTGAGTTCTTAAAGAACAAATGACGGACCACACTGGATTGCACGGTTGGTTTAAGACCCCCTAGTCAAGTATGGGGAGGGGTCATAGTTAGCAAATAGCTAAGGGAATTAGTGGAATGAATACAGCCATTTTCCCAGAGTCCAATCCAGCTATCATTTGTGTTGTAAAATCTCCCTTTCTGCATGTATGTTTGTATTCAAATCTTTGTATTCCTATTATTCATTGCTTTCTTATTTCTCATTCTTTACATCTATGCTAGTACCTCTCTGTCTTTCTTTTTCTCTCTCTCTCTCTTTCTCGCTCTCTCTCTCTCTCTTTCTCTCTCTCTCTCTCTCTTTCTCTCTCTTTCTCTTTCTCTCTCTCTCCCTCTCTCTCTCTCTCTCTCTCTATCTCTCTCTCTCTCTGCTCTGGTAGAGATAAAAAACAGACACAGTCTCATCAATGGGGCTAAGACATATTTTTATTTTTTACATAAGACAAATTCAGGGATACACACACTAGATTAACATGAGTTACAGAAACAGTCAGGGGTTTTGTTTTCATGTGTATAGAAACTGCTGATTTTAAGCAGAAAGGTTCTGTTGTGGAAATACGATTCATGTTTTATAGATTGCATATCTGTTTTGTTTTTTTTGTTTTGTTTTGGTTCGTGCCTCCTGTACAAAAATGTGCCTTTATATGGATGCACAAAGGGTGGGGACAGGAGATTGCTAGAGGATAGACATACAGATATGCATCTCTGCATAGAACAATGGAGTAGGATTTTTACCACAAGATACGACATAATGTGAAACCCTAGAAAATGTAGAATTTTCGTGTTTTATATTTTTCACTGTTAGACAGACATGTACTGGGTACTGTTATATTTCAAGAAAGTGTTATAGAAATAGACCCCTTTGTCTTTCTCACTTAGTCAAGTAGCTGAATGTGAGGTACTGAGAATGGCATGTGAGTTGGTAGAGGAAAAATCGATTGATATACATTGGTCTTCAGCATTTTTCTAGTCTAGGGGGTGATATTGAGTTGACTGAAAAATCTTTTTATAGCAATACCAGCACATGATTAGGACACTACATAGAGGAATTTATACAGTGACACAGTTACCAACTGAAGTAACTGCTAGTAAAGTCCACACTTACACATATTGGTTACCATACATGACTGTCACACCAGGGTGAACATAGCTGTCAAATAGACAGCAAGGTTTTATGTGACAGCTAACAAATCTATGTTTTGTTTTGTTTTTCGTTGTATTGTTTTAGTTTTAAAATGTGAACACACACACACACACACACACACAAACATGCACACATACACATATTGGTTAATATATGAAGATTTGTGTTACCTGAGGAATAAACTGTCTGGAAGGTGAAGAGATGTGGTGAGGAGTCTGGCGGACCCTGGAGAGATGGACAAGGTAGACCAGTAGCTCCCAGAGTGTATCTCCTAGACCCAGAGGAGGCAGCAAATGGTCTGGCTCAGCTGGGTACAGAAGGTATGTGCAAGCTGGTAAGAGTATATTGGGGTGCACCACACATTTTTTCTCAAGCTAGTAGGACAGCAATGTCCTATCTTGATTAAGAGAATGTCAGGAAAATGATACCAATAGAGCCATCCCATATCCCTCCTGCAGATGGGTTTTCCTCCAGGTAAAACAAATACACGTCATCCAATTACCACCATGCAGGATCCTAAAGTATACAATGGTGTACCAATAAAATATGTCTGGGTAAAGGTGTATTAAAATGTGACTAATGTACTACTGTGTCATACTCAAAGCTTTTGTTATTCAATGTGATATTCCTAGAGTTATAAAAGATGATAGGGGTATTCATGTTATTGATAACAGATGTATAATGTATGAGTAGTGGTAACAAATCACATACTTTCAATTAGCCATAAACCAGTGTGAACATAAAGTAGTGGTACTCGGTAGAACGAATTGAATAGAATAAGAGTTGGAACTTGATTGAAGTGACTGATAGCTTCGGCCACTAGTCCTTCCCCGCTACCAAAAGATCACTCCTGGGCAGCCTCTTAACCTGTCAGTTTTTGAAAAGTTCTTGACCCCTCGTGAGATGAGATTGTAACTGGGAGGCTAGGTTAGACCTTGAGAGAAGGTAAATAGTGAGACAGTAACCAAGAACGTCCAAAACACTGTTTCCTGGAAAGTCACACTAACTGTCAGGATGTTGGATTGGGAGAGTAAGTTGTGGAACAGAAATTTCTTAGGCTCAGGTTATTTGACAGTACCAGGTGTAGGCTACCAGCATCACGGCTTCAAGGGTAGCAGAGACACACTGGTGCCCCCTTCCACCCACTGCAGAGGGGCCAGCGTTCAGAGAGGGGTCCAAGGGCACTCATTAGTCTGTTCTGGAAGGCCTCAAATGCAGTTAGTAGCACCTGAGCCAAAGGCTAAGACTGTTGTCCAGCATGAAGTTGTAGTTTTTCCTGTTTTGTGCTCTCTCATTTCATTCTCTTCTCAGGACGGTCAATTCTTTTGATTATTAGCAGGTGACAGAGCCTGGTTCAGGTAATGATAATGAGGTATTGGGGATGAAGGAGAAGTTAGTAGCATAATTGGTCCAGCCAATTACTCTATTCAATTCAGGGGTAAAGGAAAATTTGGAAACCTTGGAGCTTGGAGAAAGTACTAGGGGCTATTGTCTGAGTAGCATTACGTCCATAAGTGCGGTGACCCCATATTTAAAAAGAGGTACACCCAGCGATGCCAGTCCAGTAATATTCGGACTTGAGCAAGCATCCTTGAGAATGATTATCATTCTTGGGAGGGTAAGGTTTTAGACCAAACGTGCTGGGCGTGCTCTCACGTGCCTAAATGATTATATCAAGTAGGATTAGTTTTCTTTCCACTAAATATTCTTGAGGTACCCAAAATATGGGTGGGAGGTTATTAGGGGAAAAGTATAACACCTAGGTCCCTTAGTCTGGAGTCTCCCAATAGTTTACAAGCCGATCACTGTTAAATTTGAGTATTGGGAGACTGGGAAGGATGTACAGACACTTGCCCGCCCACAAGTGTTGATGAAAAGAACTGATGACATTATTAGGAGAGGGAATATTAACGCATGCTGAAGGAGGTTGTATATGACATTATTGATAGACATATAATGATGCTATCGATGAACATGAAGTGTTTAAATGTATTCTGAGCTTAAAGACATGCGTTTGACAGATGAACCTGTTAAACTTGAAGAACTGTAGTAGAGTATTCTGTATAGCTGATACATGTTCTATTGTACCTTGTACCTTTCCAAATAATGTATTACGTGTTTTATTGCACCCTTGAAGGGCATACAAAAGGTTATCTCCAAGTTCCAGAAGTGTACGGTTTATAGTAAAAGAAGAAGTCGTTTAGAGGATTAAGACTCTCTCTTATGATAACTTGTTTAGATCTACAAAAAGCGTGGTCATACACCAAGGGGGACTTGTATTACATAACAATGAAACGTGGTACTGAGATCCTGCATATAACATCTTTAAGGTGATAGTTTATTATACTATCAAAGGGTGGACTGTCGAAGTCGTATAATTGGATGAACGAAAGTATATTGGTTAATATTGTTTTGCCGTGCAATTGTGATCCGTACGCCATGTAACACAGATCCGTACGCTACGTAATACGTGGCATGGTGCAATCGCACGGTAAATACGCACGCACACACTCGCATTACAACATTTAGTTATTTATATAATTCATATTCATATTGGTTCCATTACACTGTAATTTATGAGCAGATAGTATTTGGTTTATTATTAGTCTATATATATTATGATTATATGTACACTTCAGTGATATTCAAGGTTCAGGTTATAGGAAAGGTATCATGCCTAGTATCATATTAAAACTCTATTCATCAGCAGCTGTCCGGTTCCATTGCAGAAGAGATTGCATATTGCATACTCTAGTTATTGATGTTAGGGAATAAACCTTTGTATGATGCTGGCTATGAAATGCTAATTGACTTAGATGTAACTGGAGCATTGGCGGGAAGAAAGGAGCTCATCCGCTGAAGAAACGACCCCCACCTTTGGATTCCTTAGATTGAATCAGCCTATGACCTGTTTAGCATGGACCCATCTGATGTCTGGACCTATAGAAGCAAGCTACGTCATTTGCATTGTTCTCTGTAACACTAGATGTGTATATATGATCATAGCTGTGCACCCTGTCCTCAGTCTTCACTGACCGCAGTATTCTAACAGATATACTTTCCACCGGGTCCCGTGGGTGCGCAGCGAGCGCATGCGATAGCAGCGGTATGTATTTATCTTTTGGTATTGGCTGTACTGTACTGTATCATAATATAATAATGTATTGAATTGTTGACTATTTACATCTGCTAAAATAAATTACTTTGTGCGTTAGAAACACAATACAATCGCCTATGCAATGCTTATTTGAAAACGATAGAATTACTTTAATAGAGTATACACACTAATGCAATATCAGGCCAAATGGTCATTTATTGTTTGATTGGCCCGATAATTTGCTGAAAACACTGTAGTGTGTACAAAGCCTAACAAATAAACTAAGACCTGATATCACAGTGGATTGGTCCACTTTCATTGCAGAGATGCTGCCACTGGCATTATGCAATTACAAGCCATTCCAGTTCAATAAAGCTTTATGAAGCTCTGTTGGAGAGAGAGGACAAAACTCAATAACTTCTCCAAAAGCACTCCCATAAGGAATAAAGAAATCTCTCTAAAAGATTACAAGTTTTATTCAGAGAGTTTGGGCTACAGTATCCAGGGGACATCATTGCTTAGCTGAGAAGCTTAACAAACAGGAGGTGTTTATAGAGATGCAGAGCACTTAAACAATATTATGTAATATCATCTCTTATAGAATGGATACTTTATTGTTATAAGTGGGACAAATAGGATTTTGCTTAGTTGGAGGACAACTTTGTTTCATAGTGCTGTTAATGGCAACTGCATATAATGGCCAAAGTGCTGTGTTATTTATTGTTGTATATAATTCATAATTTTCACTTTGGCAATGTGTAAAGATTGCACAATTTATTTCAACACATCAAAGAGACTTCTTGAATGTCCACTCAGAGAAGAATGTAACAACTGTGTTTAATGTATCAACTGTTTCTCTTTGCAATAGACATGGCAGCCAAGATCCTCTACGCTAATCACTCACTGAGAGTTAAGTCACTGGTATGCCAATGGTTCACATCAATTCACACCAACACCACTGCCGATAAAAGTTGTTTGTCATCATATTTTGGGAGATTTCCAGCAACATAAATGGTGTCAGTGGGAAACACATGATTTTTATCAAGTGATTCCATTTTTACTTTTTCTACCAGTAAAAACATATATTTATGATGTATGCATAGTACATATATAACATACAAGCAATGCAATAACAATTCTATATCATTTGAATTTTAGATTGCTTTATACATTTTTTAGTTTGTATAAGAAGAAACATCCAATTTCAGTACAAGAATCTGTGGAATATCCAGTATCCATGTCAGTGGAACATTAAGTGTCTGTCTAAGACAGTGCTTCATATTCACCTAATGTACATAAGATAAACCTGCACATTATTAAGTAGAAAAATACTTCACTAACACAAAACAAAAACATAAAAAAAAAACAAATAAGCAAAAAGCCAAGAAATGTTATTATTAATTGTGCATCCTATATTAGTACCCCCATAGACTATCTTATGACATCGGGCCTGATTCATTAAGGAAAGTTAAATAAAAAAATTGAGTAAGTAGTCTCCTGGACAAAACCATGTTGCAATGCAAGGGGTGCAAATTAGTTTTCTATTTTGCACCTAAGTTACATACTGTCAGTTTTTTCATGTAGCACACAAATATCAACTTTAAATTTCAGTGTACAAATAAGCTATCAAGTATTTGTGTGTTACATGAAAACACTGACAGTATTTAACTTATGTGCAAAATAGAAAACTAATTTGCACCCCTTGCATTGTAACATGGTTGTGTTCAGGAGACTACTTACTCAATTTTTTTACTTAACTTTCCTTAATGAATCAGGCCCATCATTATTAAGATCACATGACACATTACATAATTATATTTCTGATGACATCCCATAGAACATTCCAAACATTATCTATTACTTCACTGATGTCACAAATTTTGTTATATGATTTTTTTATACTGTCAGATAATCATTGGGATTAGGGGCAATTAAGCTTTGGGCACAATAGTAATAAAAAAATATTTACTGTGCTTTTTTAATTTCCATTTTTCCTAATCGTGCTGTTAGCAAAGTAGTTTTTTTAATGTAATTCCTGTGGTTTTTTTTATAAAGTAGTTAATAATGTAGGCTAGTAACCTAAACGTTATTCTCATTATAATAGTATTGTTAATACTGGACATCAGACACGCAGAGGCTGGCAGGGGCAGGAACACTGTGTGTGAAGCTGGAAGAGGAGGAGCTAGAAAGCTGAGAGGAGATTGTGTGAGCGAAGCTGGGAACCAGGAGACAGAGCCATTGAGAGAGAGAGAATTGGAGAAAGCTGTACTGTGAAACTAGGAGTCAGGTTTATTACTCAGAATCCCAGTCAAGGAGAGGAAGGGATTGGAGACGGATTTCAGGAGTTTGAGGAGAAGGCCATTTGTAGAAGAGTGGGCCAGACTGACAGACTCCATTGTTATGAGGAGCCATTCTGAAATTGTCCCTGCAAGTTTGGATATTGACAACTATAATATAGGGGAAAATTCAATTTCCTGCTATGTGCTCCAAATTGCCTCCGAATGGTTATGAAGGCTTTCAACAGGGATGAATTTTTCGCAGTTTATTTCACTTTATTTGGGTACTGTAGTACCCAGAAATGCAGCCGGACATCGCTGTGATGTCCAGCGGCACATCACAGGGAACTGAATTACCCCCATAGTATGTATTTAACCTGCCCTCCTTTTACTGTTTAGAATAAATCCCCATGTAGCTAAAAAAAACAGTTAATGAAAATCTAAACCTTGAAATTCTGTATGGACCAGTATGTTAACAACTAGGGGGGCCAAAGTGTAGTAACCACAGACACTGGGGCGGATCTGGAAGGGGGGGGCGATCGGGGCAATCACCCCCCCTGATCAGGGTTGGAACCAAACGGGCCTAGCCAATCAGACTGAAGGGGGACGTGACTATGCTAAATCACCCCCCCCCAAAAAAAGTCTATGTCCGCCCCTGCACAACCATAGCCGTAATTTTTAATTGTCACTTATTGATTATGGCGTTGAAAAATTAGTTATCCCCTGTCTTTCTGCTCCATATCCTGAGATGGTGTTACCAGAACAGGAATCGTGGCAGTGCAATACTAAAAATAAGCTATGAGCTAAATAAACTTAAATTGGCAGCCTAATACATAAACTTGGGGGAGCCTTCGCTGTCAACACTAAACACTGGTTAGGTATAAGGTGATTTGATAACAAGCCCTACAGTCATCAAAAATACTCTTTGATATAGCGGCTAAAGTACTTAATTAATATTAATATCGAACACAACCAATCCATAAGTATTCATTTATTGTGGTTTTCATAAATATGTTACATTTCACTATGTACAGTAAACAAAACACAACCATGTTTTTGCTTACTAGATATAGGTACAAATGTTTTATCTTATCATCACACAACCTGTAATCATATCTAAATTGTTACTTGTTTGTAATAAGTTAAAGAATTAAAAGATTAAAAAAAAAAATCACCTTAACAGAAATCTTTTATTTCAGGGTGAATTATTAACTGGTGAAAATAGAGGCGTATAATACACAAATTATGTTAATATAGTGATAATGCCCTGTAAATAATATTTCTATGAACACAGAGTTCTGATGCCATCCAACATTATGGATGAGTTTAACACTGCAGTGTTCATTTGGAAAATGTGTGCATTTTAAGGAATAATGCATACCCTACTGTAAATTATTGTGGATATTACAAGACACTGCATGCTTCTATATGGTCAGAGAATTCCTTGGTGACTTCTAATATCCATTTAATATCCATACAATAACAGTGAAAACTTTATTTTACGGTTCACAGAAAAAGCAGAGAAAGTGTGGAAATAATTCACAGCAAGGGATTTCTAATGTAAACTTGTTTGATGAATATTCTTTGGAATTGAACCTTTACTAATGCAGACATTTTACAGTTTAAACTATGGCCTATAAACAATGATGTCATGAAGGAATGAAGGGGCCCATTTTGTCTTTGAGAGCGGTTCATAATGCCAAATAAGAGAATACTACTACATGTCAAATGTGCACAATCTTTGTACAATATGTGGTGTGGTGTTTTGACAGCAGACACATTCAGCCTACACATACATGTCCTTATGCGGAAGAGAAAGGCTATTTTAAGCTGACCTAAGCTAGCAGAAAATGGAAGCGTAATGCATTCTTTTATAGATTTATTATGTAAATTGATTTATGAAGACTTAATATCGTGCAAACGTTTCATAACAAATAGTTGCTTTACATCCTGTAATAATCACGTTTTTATTTTCTTTAGCCTGAAGGAAATCTTGCATCTCAATTAGGGAAAAGAGTTAAGGGTGAAATTTCAAATAAATAAACTGTCTTCACCACCTCACTCTTTTACAGCTGGAATTTCAGTGAGAAGGAAATTTTATGTCCAATGCTGGTCCACTTGCATGTCTTCCCCACCTCCTACATTTATCCTGCATGCAAAATGCTGATTGGCTCTTGCGTAACTAGACCCATTGATACATAGAGAATTCCCAAATAAAAGGCATGCATTAATTTCAAATATATTTACATAGCAAATAAAATACTTGTTGATGCAATGGGCATTATTTTAAAATATAAAATATGCAAATAGTGAAACTTCTTTTAAGCGAAGAAATAAAAAAACAGAGGTGCATTTCACTCCACAATTTTCATGTTTTAACGGTGTCTTTTACTACTCTGTATTATAGGACCAGACCTTTCCTCTAACTCTGTTTCTTCTCGCTTGCCTCCCCTCCTCACATCATAACATCAGCACATTCATCTCTTGCAATACTCAGTGCTGCAGAGAACATTCTGATGATCTGTTTGGCTAATAAGCTGGGCATATTCCAGATGGACATGAATTGAAGATTGAATACAATAACTGAACTCAATCAGATGCGCCCTAAAAATCCCTGAACACGTGCTTTCACACTAATGTAATATAATATTATATTCATATCAGAAGCAGACTCTTCTGTCTGCCTCTCTTGCTTCCTGCACATGAAGAATAGCGTGCATGTCTTGCTGTGCATGTCCCATGTGTGATATGATATTAACTGGGAAAAGGGAGCACACACTGATGATAAGGGAGGGGAGAAATGAATCTGTAAGATCCACAGCAACATGCATTAGGGAGAGACCTTGTCAAACAGTCCCGAGGTAGTGCGGGGTTCCAGGCAACTGGAAACCCTAAAGTGCATGCTTGAGGTAGTGATTGGAACACCACAAGGGTGCAGGGTGGGTCCCTGAGTCAAGGGGTTGGTGTGGGCTCCCCTGAATCATGAGCCAATGTGCGCTGCACCTCTTGCACCCATTATAAATATGCTACTGCCTTCCGCTCATGTGTTCGAGAAATATTCCAATATGCAATTAACTCTTTTAAAATATAAAACAGTTAAAGCTGAATATATCTATGTAATGGTGAAGCACAATGTAATATCAATAAAGGAAGAGGGTAATAGTACCTGAGTGTGATAGAAATTCATGAACAGGGTGTGCATCAAATAACAAAAGGAAAAACAAAAAAAGCCTATGGCATACAGAGCTTAAAGTGTAATTAGTAAAATGGAAAACGTACAGCAAAAGAAGAAAGTGATAAGTGTTTGTATATTGAAGCTACAGTAATTTCATTTAAAAGTCTTCAGAACTTCTTGGGGAGATGACAAGTGGTATTACAGGGTAGCTCAAGCATGCAAGTCTCTGGCTTGTTTCTCTCTGTCAATGCTATTTGATTATATGAAGACTTAACTTACATTATTACACTATGTTGCAAGACTCCCAAATGCATAAAAAAGAAAACCTTAGTATAGCAAACTAATAGTTTAACACGACTTATTAACTCACTACTTTTGAGTTTTAACACAAACCAAAAGGTCCTGCATGATGCAAATATAAGCTGGATTTTAATTCATGCAGAATTGGAGCATAAAATGACAATAAATGACTATAATACCAACACAATCTTAGAATAAAATTCAATAAATTTGAAAACACTACTTGCACAATATCACTGTTCCCTGTAAGGTGAGTAAGCTGAGCATGTAGGAAAACTCCATTGTGCAGGATTGAACTGAACAGTACATTCTCAATACAACTCTTAATGATTGAGATCTTTTTAGATTAGGCTGTTACCTCTTTCATTCCCAGATAGTTCAATTTAGAGGGAACACTGCCAGGTACGTACCCCAAGCTATATAATCTTCTGCAAATGTCGTACTTGCAGTTAAATGTGGAATGTTTTGTGCCTTCCTAATTGCTTTTTGTTTATGATGGAGGGTAGACATGGACATGGATCAAACTCTTTTTAATTGATGTTAATGGTATTTTGTAAGTGAACACAAAAAACACCTTATTAAAGCTGTTTATAAAAATTGTTCTTTTTTTCATCTGTTCACGCATATGTTCTTGGTCAAAATCAAATCTAAATGAGAACTGCACGTTACTAAGCTTTTTTTGTAAATTAAAAAAATAATACACAAAGTTTGTATTACTCATATTTCTGGTGTAGCTTTTCACTGTCGGCAGTCACACTGTCTGTATTTTATCAATGATGATGGGATTTCTTCCATGTAGGTATTTAGCCTGTCAGGATTTCTTACCTGTCAATATCTATCTTGGGGTGGCCAACCCGCGACTCTCGTGCTGCACGCGGCTCTTTAAATTTAAAATTGAGGCTCCTGGTCGGCTCTGTGATTCTCTGTGGCTGTCAGCAATGCTCCGGGTGCCGATAGCCACAGATCCGATAGCTGCGCTCACGTCATGTGACCTTCTCTGCATAGCACAGGGAGGTGGCTGTATGGGGCATTTCAGGAGGCTGAGTGGCATATATGGGGCATGTGAATATGCTGAGTGGCATGTATAGGGCATGCGGGGAGGCCATGGGGCATGTATGGGGCAAGTGGAGAGGCTATGGGGCATGTGGTGAGGCTGAGTGGCATGTATGGGGCTTGTGGTGAGTCTATGGAAATGTATGGGGCATTTCAGGAGGGTATGGGGCATGTGAGGAGGCTGAGTGGCCTGTACGGGGCATGTGGGGAGGCTGAGTGGCATGTATGGGGCATGTGAGGAGGCTGAGTGGCATGCTTGGGGCATGTGAGGAGGCTGAGTGGCATGTACGGGCAGGGCCGGTGCTAGGGTCCATGGCGCCCTAGGCATTTTTACAAAATCGGCGCCCCCCCCCCCCGCAAAAATCTGCGCCCTCCTCCTCTACCCTCACCCCGTCTTTCCTTACCTTGTCTCACCACCGCCGCCTCTCTGCTCCGTCTCCTCCCCTCTACTCACTGACACTAGTGAGTGGAGGGGAGGAGACGGAGCAGAGAGGCGGCGGTGGTGAGCAATAGCCTCTTCCTCCCTCCCCCATGCATCTGAATGCTGTGCGGCGGCCGTGACAGGTATGGTCAGCGGTCGCTGCACAGTTTTAAAGTCATTTAGTATTCTGTGGCGCCCTCCAGGCGCCCTCCAGAGGCTGGTGCCCTAGGCAAGTGCCTAACCATGCCTAATGGGAGCGCCGGGCCTGTGTACGGGACATGCGGGGAGGCTGATTGGCCTGTACGGGGCATGTGGGGAGGCTGATTAACATGTATGGGGCATGTGGGTAGATTTCACGGCATGTGGAGAGGCTGATGTGTTTGTAAGGCGCATGTAGTGATGTCTGGGGAAATGTGAAGAGGTATGAGGGGTATATTGCCTTTTTATGTCTTTTTTTATCCCCAGTTCAACAGTTCCCTCCACAGCAGTTGTGAATACAGAAGCAGCGTGAGCTACTGTGGAGAGACTGTAAGTACCCTTTCAACTCCCCTCCGCTGGACACAGCAGCAAGGTTCTTACCTGGGTTGATTATTATTATTATTATTATTATTATTATTAATAACATTTTGGATATCTTATTTTTCACGTAGTGAGATATTGTAAATTATGTTATATTTTCAATGTATGTGTGTGCGTTATGTATGCGCATGTTTTATAATGTGTATATTTAATGCACACATATATAAAAGGTAAAGTTGTCTCTTTGCCGAATCTATGGGTATTTTTTGGCTCTTAGGCTCCGACCGGTTGGCCACCCTTAAACTATCTAATCTTTAGTTATGCATTATGTATTAACTATGTTAAAACTACAAAGTGAAGACACTATGACATCTAAAATGAAAGGTGAACAACAAATAATTATAAACATGCATTTAAACAGAACATGCATCATTTTAAAAGTATACATATTTAAAAATTGAAACATTGCAAAAATGTGAAGACTTTCAGCAATCCCTTACATTTTTGAGCCATCCTCAAATTCAGCCACTCATATACTGAATAGACAATCTGGAATATTCTTCAAATCTTCTTCTGTCACCTCACAAATATAATATGTAATACTTTTGATAAACTTTAAAACTATGGAAGGTGCGTAATATTTTAACTTACTAAATGTATCTTTTGTAGAAAGACATGGAGTCACATTAAATGAAGAGCCTGGCAGGGGCAGTAATTGTAGGACATATTGTAAACAGCAGCTAAAGTCAATATTGGACATTCATACATTTCAAAGTAAGTGTATTACTGTGTATAATACAACTCAAACAAGGAAAGTGTTATGAAACACTGATATTATACCCTCAAGTAGATTTCAGAAGAGATAGCTTAGAGTTGGTAAAATAACATACACGCCACTTTATATAGGTTTAACACAAAATCAGGTGCACACAATAACAAATATTATAGAAGGAGAATCAGCCCATATGTTTACACAATTACTTGGTCTGTCCATCTAATCTAAGTTAACACCTAGTTCTCAAACATGAATAACAGTATGTTAAAAGCTCTTTATCAAATAAAGACTTATTGCAGTGAAAACTATACTGAGCATGTAATATATATATTTATATATATATATATATATATATATATATATATATATATATATATATTGCCATCTTTTCCCCAGGTAAACGAAGCACGCGCACCCGCCCGTCCACATAATGTAAAGGAAAACATAATTCATCAGACCAAGCCACCATCTTCCATTGCTCTATGGTCCAGTTCTGGTACTCATGTGCCCATTGTAGATGCTTTCAGCAGTGGACAGGGGTCACACTTTTCTATCACAGCCAGCATTAAACTTTTCAGCAACTTGTGCTACAGTAGTTTTCTGCAGGATTGGACCAGATGGACTGACTTTCTTTCCCCACACGCATCAATGAGCCTTGGGCACCCATTGCCCTGTCACCGGTTCACTGATTGTACTTCCTTGGACCATTTTTGAAGAACTGTATAGATTGTGGTCTAAAGCACTTTCCAGGATTATACATACAGATAGATTTATATATTTATGATAAGATGCAAGTCTGTAGCTACAGTATTAAAACACATCAGGCCTCATTTACCACGACCAAATCAAAACAGGTGTACTTAGATTTCTGCTAAAACACATGGATTTGTGAAGTAACATAGTGGCATTAATGGGGAAGAAGTTTGTTCCTGATGATGGGAGTAAGTACAGAATGCATCTAGTTTTGTGGAGCTATGCAAAAAAATATTTAATTTTGTAAAGTGAGATTACTAAAATAAGGAGAAAAAAAAATGCATGAAATAAGAATTTCAGTAGCGTGCCACATTTAGTAACAACAGTCCCTTACTCTCATGCTTAATTTAACATAAACTTTTATTTCAGGAGAAAAATGTAAAAGTTTATGTTATTGAAGGGGATGGTATTAAAGTACTAAGAGATTGGACTTGATGTGATGATTCCTTTTTTGCACAGTCTACCATATTTTTGCACCTACCCACGTAAGCGCATTTCTAGTTTGGCGAGCTACCTCCTGAGAATGCAGTGGGAGTGAATGTGTACCTTGATGTGTGCTGGGAGAACCATCAAGGCACCAGTACAAAATAAGGTGCTTTACAGAATGCTTTGTGTTTCCTAAATGACATCCACTGTGTTCCAAGTTCAGCAAAAGATAATTTATCCTTTCCCCCCTCTTACTGTCTACACAGATTTCACAGAAATATTTATTTACTTTTGTTATTGTAACAGTCAGGCCCGGCGCTCCCATTAGGCAAGTTTAGGCAGTTGCCTAGGGCGCCAGGCTCTGGTGGGTGCAACAGAAGTTATGGGCGATTAATACTGCTGTGCAGCAACCGCTGAACATACCTTCACCGGCCGCCGCACAGCTTAAAAGAGACCCACAGGGAGGGGGAGGGGCAATTGATTGCCACCGCTGCCCTCCCCTCCAACTGCCGATCGAGCGCATCGTCCATCCGTCTCCTCTCCCTCCCCTCACTGACTGTCGGGCGTGACATCATCATGTCCCGACAGTGTCAGCGAGGAGCCCGGCAGAGAGGTTGATCTTCATCATGGATGCGCATTTCAGGTAAGGAAAGAAAGGGGAGGGGGACATTGGTATGCTACAGGGGGGGAGACATTGGTATGCTACAGGGGATTAGACATTGGTATGCTACAGGGGGGACATTGGCAGGGCCTGATCAACCACTAGGCTGACCAGGCTGCAGCCTGGGGCGCTAGGTCCCGGGGGGCGCTGCACTGTGGGTATTTTTTTTTTTTTTTAAATGTTTTTTTTTTTTTTCCATTCATTTTTTTTTTCATTCATTTTTTTTTTCGGGGTGGGGGAGGGGGGGGGGTCGCTGCTGGGGATCGCCGCGGGGGGGTGGAGGGCTCGACGATCAAAAGCATTGGTGGTCAGTGGTTAGCAACACACAGCCAATCGCCAGGCTGCCTGTTGCTGTGCAGCAGACAGGAAGCAGGACGTCTTCACTTCCTATCTGCTGATCTGAGGAGAGGAGCGACGCTGGCACAACTACAGGTAAGTGAAGGGGGGAACTGCCCTGCATATCTATAGGGAGGGGGGGGAACTGCCCTGCATATCTATAGGGAGGGGGGGGAACTGCCCTGCATATCTATAGGGAGGGGGAACTGCCCTGCATATCTATAGGGAGGGGGGGGGAACTGCCCTGCATATCTATAGGGAGGGGGGGAACTGCCCTGCATATCTATAGGGAGGGGGGGGAACTACCCTGCATATCTATAGGGGGGGGGAACTGCCCTGCATATCTATAGGGAGGGGGGGGAACTGCCCTGCATATCTATAAGGAGAGGGGGAACTGCCCTGCATATCTATAGGGAGGGGGGGAACTCCCCTGCATATCTATAGGGGGGGGAACTGCCCTGCATATCTATAAGGAAGGGGGGAACTGCCCTGCATATCTATAGGGAGGGGGAGAACTGCCCTGCATATCTATAGGGAGGGGGAACTGCCCTGCATATCTATAGGAAGGGGGGGAAACTACCCTGCATATCTATAGGGAGGGGGGGACTACCCTGCATATCTATAGGGAGGGGGGGGGACTACCCTGCATATCTATAGGGAGGGAGAGGGGGGACTGTCATGCATATGTATAGGGAGGGAGAGGGGGACTGTCATACAAATCTATAGGGTGGGAGGGGGCGGTGGCTGCCGTGAAAATCTATAGGGAGGTAGAGAGGTTGATATGTATGAAAGAGGGCAGAGGAGGGGGGCTGATATATGTGACTGGGGGAGTTTTGATGTGACGGGGGGGGATAGCTAGCTAGCAGAGTGGAGGTAAGGAAAATAGCTGCAAGGGGGATGGATGCAGGGTGGGAGGTAAAGAAAATGGCTGCAGCAGGGGTTAAGGAAAATGTCTGTGCGGGGGGGGGGGGTTAAGAAAAATGGCTGCAGGGGGTATTTAAAAAATAGAGCAGCTTTGGGGGGCAGAATCTCATGATTGTGTGGTGGTCACATGGGTGGTCTCAGCAATCACTAGAATACTAAATATTAGTGAGATGGGGCTGGTAGAGGTTTGTATTTGATTGACAACAAATATTCAGATATTGCTTATATATGCCTGTCCAATGGGGTACTTTTAGCTGGCCATAATGGAGTGTTTTGTTTTAACTAAAGGGCCTAATCATTCAGGGTTTGCATTATAATACATTTTTGCATTTTCAAAAAAGGACGCCAACTTTCCAGAAGCCAGCGAGAGGATAACAAAGTTGCAAGAGAGAAGAGCAAGAACAGGTAAGAGACAACGGCACAATCTGTCTAAATTTGAATGCTGGAGAATACACCTGAACATTCATATTCAGGAGTGTTCCTATACACCTATATATTCGGAGGAGGGGGGGGCGCTGCGGCCGTATTAGCCTAGGGCGGCCAGAACCCTTAATCAGGCCCTGGACATTGGTATGCTACAGTGGGGGAGACATTGGTATGCTACAGGGGGGGAGACATTGGTATGCTACAGGGGGGACATTGGTATGTTACAAGGGGGGAGACATTGGTATGTTACAGGGGTGGAGACATTGGTATGTTACAGGAAGACATTGGCATGCTACAGTGGGGGAGACATTGGTATGCTACAGGGGGGGGAGACATTGGTATGCTTCAGGGGGGAGACATTGGTATGCTACAGGGGGGGAGACATTGGTATGCTACAGGGAGGGAGACATTGAGACCCAGTGGGGGCAGTGTGCTGAGGGGGGGGCGGTGTGCTGGTGAAGGGACATTGTGATTGGGGGGGCACATTGAGATGGTTAGGGGGCAGTGTGCTGGTCAAGAGACAATGTGATTCAGTGGGGGTGGTGTGATGCAGTGGGGGGACATTGAGATCTCAGGGGGGCAGTGTGCTTGAGAGGGGACATTGTGATTCAGGGGGCCAGTGGTGTTATGCAGGGGGGGCAGTGGTGTTATACACGGTGAGCAGTGGTGTGATGCAGAGAGGGGGGCAGTGGTGTGATGCTTATTGTGTCTAGTTGTTTGTTCCGAAATCTAACACTTGGATACCTCCCCTCTAGAAATCCTGTGTCTACAGTGGAGTCTGGACAGTGTTCTGCAGCAAACATCACTGCATCTGGACCACTGGAGGAGGTAAGACTTATCTTTTTTTTAAACACAAAAGCACAAAGTCAAGCATGTGAGGGTCTGTGAAGTGGGTATTTGGTGTGTTCGCGCGCTGGGGGGGAAGGGGGAATATTTTGACATTTTGCCTAGGGCCCTGAGAACCCTAGCACCGGGCCTGGTAACAGTGACCGCTCCAATCTAGCTCACTCATGGTAATTATTACTTCACTAACTGTATTGAATCTAATATGAACTCACATATATTGTTTTATTGGGAAAAGGAAAAGCAAAAGTCTGCAAACCCTTTAACCATATTCATCCATTTCTGAAGAAATATTAGTTGCATCAAAGATGGAAATTTTTGTTGAAGCATTTACTACATTTATTTTAGTTTTATGAACTATTATGCCTTAGAGAAGTGAAAAAAGTTTTGTAAGAGAGAACTCAAACAGCAAAAGTGTAATTGTTCTATCTACTTAAAACATGAATCACAAACTCTTAGTGAATGGAAATATGGCACTGAAAGTGGAAAAATTTACTTCCATATTAAAATGATCATTTTATTTAATCATGAAAACTATTTAAATACATTTTTAGACAGATGAAGAAATTATTTCCAGCACAAAGATGTCCATTTTCTATACTGACTGCACACTGTGGGCCTGATACATGTTTGAAAGTTACATCCATTTGCATACCATATCTTTACGTGAAATAGCTCTGTGCATGCCGTGAAAACGGACCTTACGCCAAGGAATTCAATTGCATGTAATGCAGGTCTGAACACAAATGACACTTATTAAAGCCTACAACTTAAGGGGTGGAACAGAACAGGTGATGACTAAAGGCAATGTACAGTATGGGCGTGCCAAGAGTGTTCCGATGCAGATGCAGACGATTCAATTACTTGGTTTCTTGCAAGTAGCTTGATTTTTTCAACCATATCATTTGCACTAGCTACAAGGCAGGTTAAGACTGACACAACATAGTCTTTGTTTTAAAAACTGCACATACACTCAGGTTCTGTACTCTTTTTTATGAATGAGGCCCTATCGGTGTTATAGAGGACTCTCTCAAATCTATTATAATTGTCTATACCAAGTGTATATGTGAGAAAGTGTTCCCAGGAGCCCATAAAGAGGATGAAGTAAAGAAAGAGAGGAAAAAAAAAGAAGAATCACCAGTTTAAGGATCCAGCGACGGTAAGTCCATCTATCTTATGTTTATAGGTTCCGGAGTGGGCAAAAGCTGTCAGGTGAGCCAATCAGGGATCACCTCCGGCTGTCAGCCAGTCGGTGGCCTGAGAGGTAAACCAATCAGGTTTCGTGTCACCAAGTTACTCACACGAGATGGCTAATAAATAGTTATCCCATGTGGCGGTTGCAGTTAGTTTGTCAGCGGAGCCACAGAGGGAGGATGTGTTGGGATGTCCAGAGACAGGTGGCACCGACCAGGAAAGAATGCAGCGGGAGGCAGGGAGTCCTTGTAAGGGCTGAGAGCACCCCTGCCAAGAAGATAGAAGTCATTGTGATCAAGATAGACTGAATTGAGGACGGCAGCAGTCAGAGTTTCAGCGACAGAGTGGAAAGGGTCCCTCACGGAGACGGCCGAGGAAGGTAAGGCACTTCTGGGCATACCTCTACCAGGCTTGCACTTGCACTCTATCTCTTCTTTCACACAGTTGGGCACAAGGCCCTTGGCTAAATCCAGGCACTAGGCCTGAGCTGTGATAGTGGACATAACCATTTTAGGGAGCAATATAATATAATTAAAGCAAATTAATTCAGGTTTTAGATCTGTGGCTTATATTCCTTTAGGCTCTAGTGCAGTGGCCCAAGCAGTTTACAGATCAGAACCATGGAAGTTGGATTAGTTTCGGTGGGTTCTTCCTGTAGTCAGCCATCTTATTTGTCTCCTTGGCAGCCATTTTGTTGGGGTAACAGCAGCAGTTATTGTAGTATTGGTTTGTGGGTTCCCTGAGTAGGCCCTGGAGTGGAGCAGCGGTTATTTTCCTGCCCATATGCCCACTTCAAGTCAATGTTAAGCCCCTATAGCCTGTTAGTGCACTGAGGTGATTGCTGTATCTGAAGGACTGGAGGGCTGGCCCTCTCTGGCAGGCTCTCAGTTTGCAGTACAGCCCTGGGCCTTTTTGAGTTAAGCCATATCTATTTCTAAGTCTTAATGTACAAGGATATTAAAAAATGATAACATGTTACTTCCAAATGTTTATAGATGTAATAATATTTGATATTAATATTGGTAGGCATATTTGGTATTGAAATTAAAAATGTATTGTTTTAATAAAGCTGCAATACTTTGAAGAATTGGCTGTGTGTGAGTTGTTATAGCAACGGCACATGATTATGTAGTAACAGCTAACGTTTGGTCTACTATTGGGTCTTCTATTGGGCCAAAGACCTCCTCACCCTAATGTGACAAACCACCTAATGAAATAGGAACTTTATTTATAGTTGCTTAATGACAACAGTTGAATACAAATAATTCATTATGGTGTTAGGGTGAGTGGAAATTACAGTGACAACTAAGTGTTTTCTAATAGAAATACAGATAATGCATTTGCAGATCTTATTTAGAGAGTTTGTTTAAGAAACATTGCATTGAATAGATTAATGTTTTCTGTAATTTATTAAAAATAAATTGAAATTACTAGAGATGAGCGCACTCGGATTTCTGAAATCCGAGCCCAACCGAACGTTGCCGATCCGAGCCGGATCCGAGACAGATCTGGGTATTCCCGCCAATTGCAAAACTGAAACCGAGGCTCTGAGTCATAATCCCGCTGTCGGATCTCGCGATACTCGGATCCTATAAATTCCCCGCTAGTCGCCGCCATCTTCACTCGGGCATTGATCAGGGTAGAGGGAGGGTGTGTTAGGTGGTCCTCTGTCCTGCTATATCTCGTGCTGTTCAGTTCTGTGCTGTGCTCTGTGTTCTGCTCAGTCCAGTGGTGCTGTGTCCTGTGCTCTGTCCTTCTGAGTTCAGTGGTGCTGCTGGGTCCTGTGCTGTGTCCTGTTCAGTCCAGTGGTGCTGTGTCCTGTGCTCTGTCCTTTTGAGTTCAGAGGTGCTGCTGGGTCCTGTGCTGTGTCCTGTTCAGTCCAGTGGTGCTGTGTCCTGTGCTCTGTCCTTCTGAGTTCAGTGGTGCTGCTGGGTCCTGTGCTGTGTCCTGTTCAGTCCAGTGGTGCTGTGTCCTGTGCTCTGTCCTTCTGAGTTCAGAGGTGCTGCTGGGTCCTGTGCTGTGTCCTGTTCAGTCCAGTGGTGCTGTGTCCTGTGCTCTGTCCTTTTGAGTTCAGAGGTGCTGCTGGGTCCTGTGCTGTGTCCTGTTCAGTCCAGTGGTGCTGTGTCCTGTGCTCTGTCCTTCTGAGTTCAGTGGTGCTGCTGGGTCCTGTGCTGTGTCCTGTTCAGTCCAGTGGTGCTGTGTCCTGTGCTCTGTCCTTCTAAGGGCATTGTTATTTCCCCATTATTCCCAAATTATAAAAAAAATTCAAAAAAAGTTATAAAAAAAATTACAAGAAAAGTAATTATAAAAAAAAATAATAAAAAAAAAAATATCCCAAAACAATCCTGCAGTATAAGTCCATTGGTACTGCTATATTACAAAGTTCACTGATTCAGCAGTATAAGTCTAGTGGTACTGCTATATTACAAAGTTCACTCATTCTGCAGTACAAGTCCATTTGTACTGCAATATTACAAAGTTCACTCATTCTGCAGTATAAGTCCAGTGGTACTGCAATATTACAAAGTTCACTCATTCTGCAGTATAAGTCCAGTGGTACTGCAATATTACAAAGTTCACTCATTCTGCAGTATAAGTCCAGTGGTACTGCAATATTACAAAGTTCACTCATTCTGCAGTATAAGTCCATTGTTGTTACTGCCATATTACAAATTTCACTGATTCTGCAGTATAAGTCCAGTGGTACTGCTGTATAACTCCAGTCCAGTGGTACTCTCCTGTGCCTCATATTATTTTTAAAGGCTTTGCCGAGTGTGTGTGGCTTCGGGGTACACTCTCTTGTGCTACATATAATGCAGAACAAAAATTTGGAGGATAAAGTTGGGAAAGATCAAGACCCACTTCCTCCTAATGCTGAAGCTGCTGCCACTAGTCATGACATAGACGATGAAATGCCATCAAAGTCGTCTGGCAAGCCCGATGCCCAATCTCCTAGTACAGGGCATGTAAAATCCAAAAAGCCCAAGTTCAGTAAAAGTAGCAAAAAGAGAAACTTAAAATCATCTGAGGAGAAACGTAAAGGTGTCAATATGCCATTTACGACACGCAGTGGCAAGGAACGTATTAGGCCCTGGCCCGTGTTCATGACTAGTGGTTCAGCTTCACCCAAGGAACTAAGCCCTCCTCCCCCCCCCTACAAAAAAAATTAAGAGAGTTATGCTGTCAGCAACAACACAGCAAACAACTCTGCCTTCTAAAGAGAAATTTTCACAAATCCCCAAGGCGAGTCCAAGGGTGTTTGTGGTTGTGAAGCCTGACCTTCCCATCACTGTACAGGAAGAGGTGGCTCCTTCCACCATTTGCAGCACGCCCTCTGCATATGCTGGAAGGATCACCCAGAGTCCAGTTACAGATTTGGCTAATGAAGGTGTGAATGTTGTACACCGGGAGGAGGATATTGATGTAGCTGGCGCTGAGGAGGATGTTGATGATTATAATGCAGACAGATACCAAATTGCCTTTCTCAATTTCTATTTATATTCTAGATTATATAACGGCTGAATAGTTTTCTATTTTACTCCTAGTGGAGAGGGGATCTGATGCAGACAGATACCAAACTGCCTTTGTCCATTTCTTTGTATATTTGAATTTCTAGTTCTACAGTCTATGCAGGCTGCTTTTTTTTATATTCAACTACAAGTGTAGGGTGGGGGGGGGGGCATAGATAGCCACCAAAGTAACGTGGTCCATTTAATTTCACTTTCTAGCTCCACAGTCTATGCAGCCTGCTTTTTTTTATCTTCAAAGTATTTACAAGCCTTGCAATCTAAATAAACAAGAGGTAGTGACGTGCTAGAACTCCACCCTCTATATGCTGCAGAGGATGGAGGAGCATCAAAAGGTCATTCAAGCCTACACAGCCACCTACGACATAGGAAAAGGAGTGAGGATGCGCCTGAGTCAAGCGCATTGGAGAATGATTTCCGTGTTGTGCAAGGTTCTGCAGCCATTTGAACTTGCCACACGAGAAGTCAGTTCCGACACTGCCAGCTTGAGTCAGGTGATTCCCCTGATCAGGCTTTTTCAGAAGCAGCTGGAGAAAGTGAGGGAGGAGCTGGTACACCATTGCGATTCCACCAAGCATGTAGCTCTTGTGGATGAAGCCCTTCGTACGCTTTGCTAGGATCTGATGGTGGTCAGTCTTTTAAAGTCAGAGGAATAAATTCTGGCCACCGTTCTCGATCCTCGGTTTAAAGCATATGTTGTGTTTCTGTTTCCGGCGGACACAAGTCTACAGCGGTGCAAAGACCTGCTGGTCAGGAGATTGTCCTCTGAAGAGGACTGTGACATGCCACCAGCTCAGCCTTCATTTTCATCACTGTTTGTGCAGTTCCAAAAAAGAGGAACTGCCATTTCTATTGCTACCTTCTTTCTTTCTGTATTTCCTGTGTCCTGTGGTCTGTTCTGCTAAGGGCATTGTTATTTCCAAGTTATCCAAAAGTTCTAAAAAAAACAAATTTAAATTTATAAAAAAAAATATAAAAAATTAATTAAAAAAAAAAAAAAAAATACCAAAAATAATTGGAAAAAAATATTACAAAATTTTCAAAAATCTAGCTTGTGCTGCTATTTAAAAGTCTAACTACGATCATTCACTGTTGCTGTACCCAAAAATAATAGGTACTGCTATTAAAGTACAGTCCAGTGGTACTCTCCTGTGCCGCAGATAATTTGTAAAAGCTTTACCGAGTGTGTGTAGTTATGTATCACAGGTTTTAAGAAGAGGCACAACACTGACAACCTGTTAGAGAAACTGAGGGAAATAATCTCTCTGTAGCTCACCCCACTTAGACTCTCCTGGGGATTCGAATAACTGCCATTTCTATTACTACCTTCTTTATTTCTCTATTTAAAAAAAAAACAAAAAACTGCCATTTCTAGTACTACCTTCTTTCTTTCTATTTTTTTTTTAAAAAAAACCCTGTCATTTCTATTACCTCAATTGTTTGTGCAGTCACAAAAAAGAGGAACTGCGCCCTTAACTGCTATGTTGGTTTTAGACGTCCATCCGGTGTCCGCCATCTGTGCACTGGAATTCAGACCAGTTGAGGGTTTTATTATTATATTGTGGCCCCGGTACCAAATTGGGTACCGGGGCCACTCCACTACGCAGTCCAGATACTTGTTTGGTGGAATTCAAACCAGTTGAGGGATTTTTTATTATATTGTGGGGACCACTCCACTACGCAGTCCAGATACTTTTTTGGTGGAATTCAGACCAGTTGAGGGATTTTTTATTATATTGTAGGGACCACTCCACTACGCAGTCCAGATATTTGTTTGGTGGAATTCAGACCAGTTGAGGGATTTTTTATTATATTGTGGGGACCACTCCACTACGCAGTCCAGATACTTGTTTGGTGGAATTCAGAACAATTGTTTTTTTTTTATTATATTGTGGGGACCACTCCACTATGCAGTCCAGATACTTTTTTGGTGGAATTGAGACCAGTTGAGGGTGATATATTGTGGCCCCGGTACCAAATTGGGTACCGGGACCACTCCACTATGCAGTTCAGAAAGCTACCTCGGTGAAATGTTTTGGACTAAAAACAATATTATGAGGTGTGAGGGTGTTCAGAATAGACTGGAAATTAGTGGAAATGATTGTTATTGAATGTTTTTGAGGTTAATAATAGCGTAGGAGTGAAAATAAGCCCAAAAACTTGATTTTGGAACTTTTTATGCTTTTTTCAAAATAAATCCGAATCCAAAACCTTAAATCCGAACCAAAACCTTTCGACAGGTGTTTTGCGAAACAAATCCGAACACAAAACATTAAGCAAGTCTGAACTCAAAACCCAAAACACGAGACACCAAAAGTGGCTGGTGCACATCCCTAGAAATTACCATGGTAATTTATATTGTATTCCATAAGTTTCGCATTGATTACCAGGATGATTACTAGTATGTTCTTGATACGTAACTTTCCTACCATTTTCCATACCCATTCCTTACCATATGACCTTTTTCCTTAATAAAAGCATTTCCTGTCACTTTCAGTGTCAGCCTCCTTTACTCTAAGTCTTGTTATGAGCAAAGCTTCACTTCTCTCTGCTCTGGGGAAGGTGTCACACCTCACCTTGGAAAACCTACAAATTTAAGATCTCCTCACATCTTGGCACAACAGTATCATTTGATCATTGAGAATTTGTTTTAAGGATCAGTAACTAATGAAGACTTTTGGCACCTCACCAATAAAGATCGTCATTGGGTGAGGGATGGAACCATTGAGAGAAACTGACAATATCATACAGTTTGAAACAAAGTGCAAAAGGGATATATATATTTACACAAAAATTAATGGTGAAGATGGTGAAGTGCAGCATAAATGGACATTCTCTAGTAGTCCATTTAGCCTTTTTCAGTAAAAGTGGGGCTTTAGCTTGAGTATTGATATGATCAGGGGCAATATATATGCCACTGCTCAAGTAAGAGTACCAAAATAGGAAAGGATTTCTAGAATTACAGAGAAAATATTACACCTAAGTTATTAAGGCTGTGAGCATATAAAAATAATAGGTTCCTATATGTACCCCTGTTGCGGGTTGCTTATTAGGAAACAAAAAGCATGACTTTGTTTGATAACATTAATCAGGAGTGAATTCTGGGATATGAAAATCATGACTGCTTCATGTATTTCTGATTTTGCTTACTGTATTAGCTATGTCCTATTTATTTTGTACTATTGTCCTCTGCTATGGAATCTGCAGCACCTTATAAATAAATAATTATAATAACTTGAGAATCAATACTGATTAATATGAAAAATATTTAAAACACTAATTTTAATACGAACAGTACAGTACGAACAGTAAATCTCAATCGCAAACTACCAACGTGAAATGTGAACTGTAAACGTTAGCCATACAATTTGAACCACAAATTTAAATCAAGGCCTATTTACAGTTGTACCTCAACATGGCTGTGACCATCAAACTGGTGAAATGTTATCGAATTTTGAACCCAGGTGAATTTTACAACCATCTGTAGGTACCAGGGACAAAACAAACAAATAAAAATATATCTTGACAAAATCTATAATATAAGACTATATTATAGTATATAAGACTAATATAAGACTACAAGTTAACCCGTGCATGATACTCATGCATTCTAGTCAAATCAAGCTACTTAAGGTGTTAAAAAGGTTCTTGTCATGCATTTGGGCCTAGCCCAGGCCTCCTCAGGGGAAGAGTGTTACTTCCCGACGCAAGCGCCCTTTTTTAACGTGGTTTTGTCCACATGTCACCACCTCATCATTTTTCTCCATCACCTCATCCTTCATCTTCATCGCCACATCCTTCATCAAGTTACTTAAGGTGTTAAAAACTCCCCACTGTCACCCCCGGCAACCACCAACCACTCCCAACTGTCACTTCTCCTTCAAGAAATATATAGGTCAGTGTATAACTCTGCCCAGCAGGTGGTGCTGCAGCTTGTTTTTTTTTTCACACACGCCACTAGGCATTTATATAGTAGATAATATAAGAATATATAAGACAATGTACCTTTAAAGCTGAGCTAACTCTGTAGAGCCACAATGAGAATCTATTGCTTAATGCAGGCATTCACAAGATATTTTCCTTGGTAGTTTCAAGTTTTGTTTTACTAAAGTCAGAACAGTTTTCTATTATCATATATATCTAATGTGACCCGAATTTTGATGTGAGTGGGTGTCACGAACAGCACTCACCTGAGTCTGTGTGACGCTTATGTGACACAGGGTTAACCACACAACAACCACTTGGTATGTCTAAAATGATTAAATACTTCCCTATCTATGCCACACACTAGCTTTGCGATACTAATTACCACCACCAAGGTTTTTTCGGATAAGAGCTGACACTCTTATTTAGGAAGCCTTCGGTTCTCCCTAGCATTAATCCAACACAATTTACTTTAATCAGAGTTCACTTAAACCACAAGGTTTGCACAGTTTCAATTAGGTAGCGTCTGGACCAAACTGTCGCGTGAATTCATAAGAACACAGAGACTAGAACTTATTAAGTGTAATTTAATATGGAAGACACATCCACAATGCTTAAGATAAAAAGATAATAAAATGACATACAAATATAGTGCAATTGTTTCTTATAAAATAAAAAGGATAAAACACAGAATTGATACCTCACTTAGAATCAAGTTTGTGGTGCCGGGAGGAGCAGGAAAAAATGGAACCTCTTCAATTACTCCCTCAGAAGAAGAACCAGGAGTTACATTTTCAGTACAGTTTTAAAACCCAGCTACAGGGCCCACAGCCCCCCCCCCTTCCTGTGACCTTATTCAGCTTGAATCTATCATTTACATACAACCCAGTCTCTGCAGTCGGCATGTCTGGGGCCTCCCAAACATGTGTGAGATTTCATTGTCTTGCAAGAGATTTCTTCAAAGGCTTTCCCATTTGCGTCCTGCCATAAATGACATAAGGTGCTACCCTTATCTACCAGCCCCCCTGGGTGGTTTAACATACACAAAACCCCTTGATCTAACAGCTTCTAAGAGAACCATGTCCCACTATTTCTAGGAAGTAATTCACAAACATATATTTGCAGATTTATGCCTAAAAATTAGCTTGCACATGACAGTGGGCATAGAAGTATCTGTAGCCAATCAAATCATTATAATGTTCAGAGCAGCAGGACAGGGCTGCATTTAACAGAGGCAGACCCCAAAGAGCGCTCAGAAACTGATTTTATTAATGTGACCTGTTAATAATATAGTCATTATTAACAAAACATAAAAAATATATATATATATTTTTTATTCCATATAATACATTTATTATAGATATTATGAATGTCTACTGAACATAAAATACATGTTTACAGTTGCTCCTGTATGAAAACACATGTTCTAGCATGCATACGCTACTAACATCACTAGTAATGGGCACATACACCTGTCCTGTAGCCAGTGCAAGTGATACACATACCTTTGAGATGCCCAAAGCTTGAATCAGATGATGCTGCGTGCGCTCGAGCTTGGCGTTCCCTTACTATACATTGACTGCGTGCATGTGCCCATTCCCTTCCCCATTCCGCACATGAAACTGCAGACAGTTGTAAGGGTTCTTTGTAGAGATGCTCAGGCTCGGTTCTCCAAGAACCGAGCCCACCCGAACTTAGCAGATCAGAGTACCGAGCCGAACCGGCTCGGTACATTTGCGTGCCCTCGGAATTGAAAACGAGGCAAAACACCATCGGATCTTGCAAGCTTTGGATTCTAGAAGTACCGCCCTCCACGGTGATCCAGCGCCATTTCATAGAGAGACACAGGAGGGCTAGCACGATTTTTGGCAGTCTCTAGTGCAGTTAGGCAGCGTCATAGCTATAAAAGAAAGAGGAGGGGTAGCAGTGTTCTCTAAAGTCTCCAAAGACATTCTACTGAGTTATAGCTCACACAGAAACAGGAGAGCTCCATTTTTCCATTGCTAATTGTCATTGCTGAAATAGAAATAATAGGGCTGGCAGTCTTGGTCTAAATCTGCAGTCACATTGCACTGTGTTATATAGCTAACACATAATCAGGACAGCTCCATTGCTAATTGTCATTGCTGAAATAGAAATAATAGGGCTGACAGTCTTGGTCTAAATCTGCAGTCACATTGTACTGAGTTATATAGCTAACACACAAACAGGACAGCTCCATTGCTTCATTGCTAATTGTCATTGCTGAAACAGAAATAATAGGGTGAGCAGTGTTCTTCAAATCTGCAGTTACATTGTACTGTGCCATAGCTCACCCAGAAATAGGATAGGTGGCAGTGTTTAGTGCTGAAACAGAAATTCAAATAATAGGGCAGTGTTAATAAAAGTCTCCAGTCACATTTTACTGTGCCATAGTTCACTGAGAAACAGGAGAGGTGGCAGGGATTAGTGCTGAAACAGAAATTGTAATAATAGGGCTGTCAATGTTCTTAAAAGTCTCCAGTGACAGTCTACTGTGCCATAGCTCATACAGAAACAGGAGGGGTGGAAGTGTCCTTGTACTCTCCAGTCTTCAGTCACATTGTTCTTGTCACTCTCCAGTCTCAGTCATGATGATACTAATCCCTCTACCTCATGTGCTGAAGCCTATGTTCAAGTGCATAGTGGTTTTAAGTCAGGGAAACAAAAATGTAAATAAAAAGCTTGTAAAAAGAAGAAAACACCCAATGCCATTCTACCCAAAAATATAACCAAGCATACCAGCATCGGATAGATCTCTTCATTCAGCTAGTTCTCAGCACCTGCAATCTACACTGTCATCATATTCACCCTCATCAGTGTGTACATCATCCTCAAACATTGCTAATTCATCCCCGCTGGAATCCACCATCACAGAATTCTTTGTACTTTGATGTAATTGCCGGTAATGGCATTCCTCATGGAATTTGTAGTTCATTTTACGGCAGAGCTGTTACATTTGTTGGACAATTCTTTTACGCCAGACCAAATGTTAAAATGTTGTGCATACTCATCTGCATCACCACTGGGTATTTTGGGAAAGCTATGTTTATTCCTAGCAGCATTTTCCAGAGAAACTGAAGAAGGAGACGTCATTGTGTCATGTACCACTTGAGCTGTCAACTTGCTGACCAGGAGCTCATTGCATATCTTGAGATCTTGGTTAGTTGGAAAGAAAGAGAAGACATAGCTCTTAAACCTAGGATCAAGCACAGTTGCCAAATTGTAATTATCTGTTTTCAAGATGTTGATAACTGTTGGATCCTGATGAAGCAAATAAAGTACTTAATCTACAAGTCCAACATAATTAGTGGAATTGCTTTGTTTCCTTTCCTCCTTCAATTTCTCTACCTGCTTTAAAAAAAATACTAATTAGGGTAATCACTTAACTCAAGCTAACAGTGTCTACACTCTCGTCACAGGTGACTTTGAGTGGTTTCAGCACCTTGCACAACACAGAAAGTATTCTCCACTGCGCTGGACTAAAGTACATACCCCCTAAATTCTATTCTTCTTGCAGCTGCAGCATTCTCCTACATGCTGTTGCAGAATCCCGAAAATGATCCTAAATATTTCCGGACACAGACAGCATCACCTGCATGTCATTTCGATTTTTTTAAAAGTTCTGTACCACCAAGTTGATTGTGTGAGCAAAATATGGAATGTGATGGAATCCCCCCCACAGTAATGTTCTAGGAATATTGGTGGCGTTATCAGAAATCACATATCCTCAGGAGAGTCCAAGCAGGATAAGCCATGTTGCAATGACATCCCTTAGTTTTTCCTCCTCTATCCTCCCCACGAGCACAGTTAATGTCCCCCTCTCCCCTCCCCGCAAGCACAGTTAATGTCCCCTTCCCCCCAATCGCAGTTAAAGTCCCGCTCTCCCCCAATCACAGTTAATGTCCCTCCCACAGTAAATGTCCCCCTCTCCCCCCAATCACAGTTAATATCCCCCTCTACTCCCCACAGTTAATATCCCACTCTCCCCCCCACAGTTAAGGTCCCCCTCCCCCCAATCATAGTTAAGGTCCCCTTCTCCCTCTCACCCCACCTCCACAGTTAAGGTAACCCTCTCCCCCCTCCACAGATAAGGTCCCCCTCTTCCCCCCTCCCTCCCTCTACTGATCAGGTCCCCCAGGCTCTCACTCTCCCCCCCTCCCTCCCTCCATCCACAGTAATGGTCCCCCAGTCTCTCCCTCTCCCTCCTCCCTCCTCAGTTAAGGTCCCCCAGGTCCTTCCCCTCCCTCCACAGTTATGGTCCCCCAGGCTCTCCCTCTCCCCCCTCCCTCCACAGTTAAGGTCCCGGCCCCCTAGTCTGTCCGGGCCTCTCACAGCATAACTGGTCGTACCCCCCTGATGGAGGCCCCAATGACATGCAGGAGATTCTAATATACTTTAGTCCAGCGAAGTGGAGAATACTTTCCGTGTTGTGCAAGGTGCTGAAACGACTCGAAGTAGTCACCTGTGAAGAGAGTGCAGACACTGTTAGCTTGATTCAAGTGATTCCTCTAATTAGACTTTTTGATAAGCAGCAAGAGAAATTGAAGGAGGAAATGAAACAAAGCAATTCCGCTAATTATGTTGGACTTGTAGATGAAGTCCTTTTTTCGCTTCACCAGGATCCAAGAGTTATCAACATCTTGAAATCGGATCATTAAATTTTGGCAAATGTGCTTGATCCTAGGTTTAAGAGTTATATCTTCTCTTTCTTTCCAACTGACCCAGATCTCAAGAGATGCAATGAGCTCCTGGTCAGCAAGCTGACAGCTCCAGTGGTACATGACACAATGTCGTCTCCTCCTTCAGTTTCTCTGGAAATTGCTGTTAGGAAAAAACTTTTCCTTTTATATACTGCTGTGTGGCAATGTTACCTACATGTGTTATAAACTGTGTGCTTTGCAAATCTTAGCTTTCCCAAGACACCCAGTGGTGATGCAGATGAGTCTGCACAACATTTTGACATTTGGTCTAGTCTAAAAATATTGCCCAACAATCGTGACAGCTCTTCCGTAAAATTAACTACAAATTCCATGAGGAAGGCCATTACCGGCAATTACATCAAAGTACACACACTTCTGTGATGGTGGATTACAGCAGGGATGAATTAGTATTGTTTGAGGATGATGTACACACTGATGAGGGTGAATATAATGACAGTGTAGATTGCAGGTGCTGAGATCTAGCTGAGAGAAGGGAGCTAGCTGATGCTGGTATGCTTGATAATATTTTGGGTAGAATGGCATGTTGGCAACTTTATGTTTTTCTACAGTAAGCTTTCACCTTTATTAGAGAGGTGTTTTTTTTCTTTTAAAAGGTACAAACTTTTTATTTACATTTTTGTTTCCCTGACTTAAAACTGTTATGCTCTTGAACATAGTCTTTAGCACATGTGGTAGAGGGATTAATATCATCATGACTGAGACTGGTGAGTGACAAGAACAATGCCACCACTCCTGTTTCTGTATGAGCTATGGCGCAGTAGAATGTCACTGGAGACTTTTAAGAACACTGACAGCCCTATTATTACAATTTCTGTTTCAGCACTGAACCCTGCCATCTCTCTTGTTTCTGAGTGAGCTATGACACAGTAAAATGTAACTGTAGATTTTGAAGAACACTACCAGCCCTATTATTTCTATTTCAGCAGTGACGATTAGCAATGAAGCAATGGAGCTCTCCTCTTTGCGTGCTACCTATATAACATCTTACAATTTGTCTGCAGATTTAGACCAAGACTGCCAGCCCTATTATTTCTATTTCAGCAATGAAAATTAGCAATGGAGCAATGGAGCTCTCCTGTTTGTATGTTACCTATATAACACAGTACAATGTGACTGCAGATTAAGACCAAGACTGCCAGCCCTATTATTTCTATTTCAGCAATGACAATTAGCAGTGGAGCAATGGAGCTCTCCTCTTTGTGTGTTACCTATATAACACAGTACAATGTGACTGCAGATTTAGAAGACCAAGACTGCAAGCCCTATTATTTCTATTTCAGCAATGACAATTAGCAATGGAGCAATGGGGCTCTCCTGAATGTCACTGGAGACTTTGAAGTACACTGCTACCCCTCCTCTTTCTTTTCTACCTATGACGCTGTCCAACTGCACTAGGGACTGCCAAGAACCGTGCTACCCCTTCTGTGTCCCTCTATGAAATGGCGCTGGGTCGCCGGGGAGGGCGGTACTTATAGAATTTAAAACTTGTGAGATCCGATGACGTAACGATAACATTTTCTCTCGTTTTCAATTCCAAGGGCGCATGAAAGTACCGAGCTGGCTCGACTCTTTATTCGGATCTGCTAAGTTCGGGTGTGTTTGGTTCTCAGGGAACCGAGCCTGAGCATCTCTAGATTTTATCCAACAAGCCTTGCTGTTGCTTTCACTTAGTAGAGGGGAACGATAGAGACCTATATTATGATCATTCTATTTGTTTCTCTACTGTTACAAGTGGCCCCTCCATTTCTAAGGCCTTTGTTTTAATTAATACATGATCAAATATTTAGGTTTTGGTTTCTAAACTTGTTGTATGAAACTTGTGTTACTATGTAAGTAAATTGTTTATCAGTAATATGAAGATAACTGGCAATCTTAAGGCCTTTTCCTTCATTGTGCATTGATCTGCACATTACTTCATCTTCTGGCAATGTTTAATACAGTTTAGACAATGCTTTCCTCAGTAAAAATACCACATGTATATTATTACATATTATATAGCACTAGAGTTTATTATTTGTAGTCCTGAGTTTTCAAAATAGATCAAGGTCATTGAAGATTTGCTTGGCACCAGACACCTGGTAACTTTGTGTTAAGCAACATCAGAAATATAAAAAACGCTGCAATTTTGCAAAATTATATGTAACTGACTATGATACAATTAGAAAAAAATATAAACTGAAACATTAGAAATGGTTCTGTCACCAAGCAATGGAATGTAAAATAACTTTACTAACGACTAGGCTTACATGCTTTATAACACAATATAATATAGATGGAAATATATAGTAGCTGTGTTTTTGTCCATCAGTAAAACATTTTGGAAAGATGTTTATATAGCCGTGGTGAAACTTCTGTGTTCAAAGCCCACATATGGACAATCTTTCGATGTTAGCACTCAACTAGAAAACTTTTCAAGTGCTATCTATTAGTAAGTAATGGAAAACCTGGTTTGTTTATAGCCAAAACATGTGGCTCACCAATGTAATGAAACCTCTAAAGCAATAAAAATATACAATATGCTGAATAATATGCGGTACTAATATTTCAGCCTCAGAAATATTTACATATATACATGTGCATTTTATTTAGATTTTGAAATATATTACCCTTTTGACCTGTGAGAAAAATATGACTACCAAATGATAACACAGGAATGCAAGACACATACTCGTTGGCTTTTAAACTTCTCTTGAAACATTTACTTTTTATTTTTATTGGTGCTCCATGTGTAGTTTGTAAAGTCTTTTATTATGCTCTGTTGGGCTACTCAGACACTGAGTTGTCTAGTTTTATGATGCTTTCAAAATGTTTCAAAGAAGAAAATGAATACCGACCATGACTAAGAAGAATATAATATCCCAAGATTAGTGATTGTACCTTACAAAAAATGACTATGTGGCAATCGTCTTTCATTTTGTGTAAAATCAAAGGTATGCGACATTAAATTCTCATTGTTAATACAATTTATTAAGTAATGCTCCCATGTTGTTAGAGGGATTCCTGTGAGGCTTTAAGCAATTCACTTTTTTTACTTGATGTTAAGACCGTCTTGCATTATAGTTTATAACTGGAGAAAAAATCATAAGAATGTCATGCATATTTTACAAGCCTATGGAGGAAGCTTAGGAAGCGCATAATACAGCTAAGGACCTGCTGCATGCTACAATTTGTAAAAGTGCATCTAGATTTAGCTGGAACACAAATGTTTGTGTATCAAAATGGCTGCATTGTGGAAGAAAAGGAATTGGATGGAGTGAAGGCAGAAGTAACAAAAACTGTTTTCCCCACAATTTACCCTAAAAGTCTAGTCTGAAGCAGGTGAGGGATATTAGCAACCTCAGTGATACTAGCCCAAATAGGTAAGGGTTAACTTACCACAATCTGAGGGGATAGGTGCATGCACAGGCATGGGCTTTCAGTTCCATTTAATAAAAATAAAAATGCAAAAAAATTGAATAAAATATGTAAAAAAAAATTAAAAAAATATTGAGAATAACAGTCTTAATTCACAGAATGAAGAATGTATTTAATTTATTTTTTTTGTTTTTGTTTCCAAACTGAGTTGTCGATAACAGACTATGTATTGTATTGATACATGTACATGTAATACTTGTTAACCCCTTCAGTGATTATGAGTTGGACTCCACTCCTTCCACCCATTATACTGTAAGCGCCTGCGGGGAACAGGACAGACGCACACAGGAGAATTTACTTTGTAAATGATGGTCACCTCCAGTCCGCTTTCGATGTCCCAGCCGTTGTCCGATCCCAGCAGATTAGCAACCGCAAACCTTGTCACCTACAACCACGTCCCTCTAAGAAAGAGACAGAGATTACGGCCGTGCCTACCAGGAAAGGGCTGTCCGAGAACATGACAATGAACAAAGACACTCTCAGTCAAAGCTCCCTTGCCGCCTCCTCACTTTGCTCTCACCAAGGCGCGGGGGACTACAGGCACTTGAGACCAGGAACAGTCCCGCCTCAAGAACCTCGCACATCTCTCGGTGAGGGCCTAACCAAAAGGGGGAATCGAGCGTGATACTCACTGGGACACTCCCACTTCCGATCCGGTTCTCCTGCACCTCCCCGACACCTGCGGATGACAAGGAACATACAGCCTCCCTCTGCGCTATCAGTGAGACTAAGGTGTACAACCACGACACTAAACTAACTACAACAGCGACCCGATCCTAACAACGCTCTAACAGGGCCCTCTTAAGAACCTCTTGGGCCCCCAGGCACAGCAGTGCACCGGGGCCCCTATATATACAAAAAAAATAAAAATGATTATATATATGGGCCCTGCAGCCCAGGGGAGACCTCCGGAGGCAGGAAAAAAAAAAACCCTGCAAAAAAAAGAAGAAAATACTTACCGTGCTGTCAGCTTGCGATCCGGCTCCCTCCCTGGTCTCCTCCTCCATTGCGCTCCGCAATGGATGTCGGGCGGGCATGCGTGATGACGTCACGCCCGACATGCACTGCCAGCGCGATGGAGGAGGAGACCAGGGAGGGAGCCGGATCGCCAGCTGACAGCAGGATAAGTATTTTCTTCTTTTTTTGCAGGGGTTTTTTTTTTTCCTGCCTCCGATGGGCCCCCCTGGACTGCAGGGCCCCCGGGCACCTGCCCAGCGTGCCCAATGGGAAAGACGGCCCTGCGCTCTAATGGTCAGCAACGCAACTAAACTACACAACTATAACGCTTACTGGGTGTGGTGCACTAAAGGGAACTACTCACTAACCACTACGGGGAACAACAGCCGGTGTTCACGGTCTATACCGGAGGGCGGTTCCTAACCCCCTCACCCAGGCCGTACCAAGAAGACTGTCTTCCTGCTATGGGGTCACCCACGAATCCTAAGGACCAGCTGCACAAGGCCCGACTGAGGCTCACTGGAACAGCACACTAACCTGGGCGTCGACTGCCACACAGAAGAGCCGATCGTAACTCAACCGCCTGACTGCCACCGTCCAGGTATCGAACACGTGTCCGTCCACCCGGTACTGCCAGAGAACCTGCATGGAACTCGGACTTGGGACCCTTAACCAGAACCACGGGCCACCCCTGGAACTGAATCAAGCTGTGCTGCACTGCCACCGACTCACTCAGTCACCCCCTCTGGAAACCAGCGTGACCCCAGGGACCTACGGGACGGGAAAACTACGTGTATTCTTCCCTGACTATGTGTAAGCTGGTAACTACACTTGTCCCCACAGTACGGGCTAGTACAGGACAACACAGGAAACAAGAGCCTACCTTTAATGGGGACCTGACGTCTTGCACCTGGAAACAAATGGGTAGCACACCAAAAATACAATATACACAAAATATTCGCCGCACAGACGGAATAAAACAATACACAGTATATGGCAAGCTACTACACCAGAGTACACAGCTGCTAGTCAACCAGCCGGTTGCTACAGCACCAACAGGAGCCTCCGCTGTACTGTACCTCCTACTCTCAGTGTACTCACCTCACACAGGACCGCGCCCTACACTCCCTAGGCTCTCACGCCTCTGACACACCAGGGCCTTCTGCCCTACAGACCATGGGCCTCTCTGCCCAGCTGCCTACAGAGCCTTGCGCTCTAGCTATGGGCCTTATCCCCCTCTCTTATTTAGGGCTCTGAGCCCACTACCTAGGGCCTTGTGCCCTGCTACCTAGGGGCACTAGCCCCTGACTACTTAGGCCTTGTGGCCTTCCTACCTCTGGGCACTCCTATGGCCTCTAGACCACTAACTAACTAAGGGCCTTGTGCCCTTATACCTCTTGGGCTCGTAGCCCCTAACTAGCTAACTAAGGGCCTTGTGCCCTCTAAACACCTTGTGGCCTACTAGTCCACTACCTGTCATTTAGGGCCTATTGCCCTGGGCCCTGGGCCTTGTGCCCCTAATTCCGGGTCTTCCAGACCCTCCAGCCGGCGGCGCCTCTTCTCCTATTCGGTGCGGACTCTGCTGCTGCTCCAGAGGCAGGGGCGCTCTTAGCCCTGACAAGGGCTCCCCGCCGACGTCTCTTCCGCCGCTCCGGACGTCCCACGACGTTCTCCTCTCTCTCCGCTGCCGCACTACTGAGGAAATGGTGCCGGTCGCCGATTTATATACTCGCTGGCGTGGCGTCATCACTAAGCGCCACCGCAAGCGCCGATTGGTTCGTCGCGGCGCCAATCTTTCAAATTGCCGGGCGCGAGCCGCGATTGGCTCGCGTATCCGGCCGCTGATTGGCCAGCTGAGAAAGGTGAGCCCTGATTGGCTCCTCCTTTTTCCGCTGACAGGACCTGGAAAGAAGAAGCAATACTCACCGCTGGAACGCTGGATCGGTGAGTAGGATTTCCCCTTTTCTTTCTTCACCCGCTTGTAGGGCACTGCCACCGGGATAGTCTTCAGCCCCTCCAGGGGCACAGCATCAGCGGGGGTCTTCGCCCTCTTCACGGGCACCGGCTCCAGGGCTCCCAGGGACATCTTTACAATACTACAAATATTTCTGGGTGGAGGGCACTAAAGGCACACTATTTCAACAATCTTGGCATCCACAGACACTGGGGTACCAAACAATGTTGTCCCTGAGAAGCTATTCTCTGGTCATGTGTGATCACCAGAAAATAACAAGTACACTGCAGAAATCATAAAGGAGTCCAGGGATGGAGAGGATCTTCCCTATCTTGGCTTCAATAAATACAGGGGCATCCTCATTTGAAAGTGGGGAGTCCCCTTTCATATGATATGCCTCTTAGTTTCTCTCACTTTTGTTTCATGATCACATGTGATCACCAGACAATTATACCCTATATTATACAAAAGAAGTCCAGGATGTGGGAGGGATTTTGTAATGCCCATACTGGTTCCAACAAACAATGGGAACACCTCATTTGAAAGAAGTTAATCCCCTCTTTTAAATGATGTACCACCTTAGTAGTTATTGTCTGGTGGTCACCCTATACTACAGAAAGCGTTAATAAGTCCAGAGATGGGTGTTTTAATGCTCATGTCTCCCTCATCCTAGCATTAATAAACACAGTTGTACCCTCATTTACTCTCAATATGCATTATGGCTGTCTGTTTTTAAACATGGTCTACCCATGTTATTCCTACCCATTTTATGCGTTTAATATAAGACAGTAAAAAATAACAACAAAATTAATAAAATTTAAAAAATGCATTTTCATTTCTAAGTGCAGTTATAATCATGAAAATCTATGGGGGGTATTCAATTGTTAGCGAGATTTTTTTTTCCCCGCCATATTAAAAAAAAAAAATCTCCAACAGGTTTTTGCCGGCAATATTGACCGTTTTGAGTTAGCTCAGCGGGAAAACTCGTGCAATTCAATTGAAAAAGGGGGAACGCTGTCCTGCGTGTTAAAAATTGTATTTCCGAGATTTTATGGGAGTGAAGGGGTTTTAACGCTGTCATGTATAACACAAAAAAAAAGGTTTTGCATACATTTCCATACATTAGACTGCATTACACATTGATACACATTGATAATATCTACATTACAGTACTTTCTTTTAGCATATTTTTTTATTGAACTATTTTTTACCATACAATCATCTATACCATGTCAAAACACATTACAACATTTTATTTGTACCAAAAACATACATAAATCTAATTAATTAGTGATTTTATTTTTTATTTTTTTAATTCAATATTTTTTACAAGAAAATCAACTTACACAAGTTAAGCATTAGTGATAAACATAAGTGTAACTTTTTTTCCACATTTTTACATGATTTCAAATACTTTTCAGAGTATTTTTTTATTTTTAACACACCTCAAGGAGGTGCGAGATAAAACATCATATTTGCCTGTTTTAACCGGTGCGTTAAAAAACAGTTGAATAGCTTTTAATGCGGCTGCCTCTAGCACACCCTATACTTTCAATAGACCTTCTACTGGAGCGCGAGAGGACCGTTTCATGAAAAAAAATGTAGCCTTACTAATGGAATTGAATTGCGGGTAAAGTTAACTCGCTTGAAAATTATAAGAAACAGCGGTAAAATGACTAAACAGGCTCAAAAAAAAAAACCTTGCTGACAATTGAATTCAATCCTATGTGTACAATCCTGCTTTCTGCTGTTTTAGAAAGGTGGATTAAGGCTAAAGCAAGAATCACAATCTTTTATTGGTGGTTGTCACAAATTGCCCCCTCTAGGTACTCCCTGATTTAATATCTTATATATTCACCCCGTCAAACTATACATCATATCTATTTTGTCAGGAAACCTCTCCTAACTGTCTTTACCAGTCACAACCCGCACTATGTGCATTTGTGATTTGAAAATGTTTACTGTATGGGGTTAAACACGATTGCAGCACTCAATCTTTCTCTCACCTATCTCACAGGTTATAGATTTTCTGAATTGGCCCAAAAAAACACTCACACAACCACACCCACTTTGGTTTGCTACCACCAATTGAATAAGGACAATAGGACCACAATATACTGGCACACAATGAGCACTCCTTGTAACACACAGTTAGCAAGGCACACACCAGCAATCAAAGGGTTAACACTTAACCCCTCACTCAGCTTGGCATACAAAGATATTAACAATTCACACCTCAGCAATGAAAGGTTTTGCATGGTCAAGCAATCTATCTCTTCTAGGCAGTGAATTTGTTTAGAGCAATAAGAACATCACTATTAAATATTTAAATTTAACTAGCAGAATACCCAGCGTTGCCCGGGATTTAAAGAATGTTTATTTACAAAAATCAATCTAAATATTAAACATACATGTAAATATCATGTTAAAATTGGACCAGTAGAAGGTGAAAAGTGAAAATGTCAAACTGTATTTGAACTGGATATGATGGAACGAACCGATAAACAATTACTTCAAAACAGCTTGATAAACTATATTTCTCGTTTCTTCATTTGGGGCAAATACATACAAATTTCTTGGTGATCCAACTCTTGAGCACACAACGTAAAACTGTCCATGAGAAAAGCAAGGTGATTCCAAGTTGACTCCAGCTACATGTAAAGATTGTCCTTGGGCCTTATTGATAGACATGGCAAAAGCTAAACGAACTGGAAATTGTAGACGCTTAAATTGAAATGGCATATCAGATGGAATGAGAGGTATGCGTGGAATGAAAGCATTGTCACCTTTTGCACAGCCTGTCAAAATAGTTGCTTCAATGACATGAGAATGGAGCTTTTGGACTACTAATCTTGTACCGTTACAAAGTCTTGGAGGATTTAAATTTCTGAGAAGCATCCAACATTGGACTTGACCGAAGATGTTTAATTTTGTAATGAAGTTCAGGAACTGTATGAGCTTCTGGCGAAACACTCTTGCGGTCAAATCATGCCGATCAAATTGTTTCTGGCCTTCCATCAATTCTGCTTGAATTTCATGCCAACTGGGATTGCAAGTAAAAGTTATAAAGAGGTAAGGTCTCCCATAATTCCTAACATACGTCATAGCATCTTGTGTATATTCATGCATGTGACGTGGACTTCCTGTGAAAGTTGAGGGCAAAATAACCAATTGACCTACTTCTGTAGAGTAAGCATCGTTGTTCATAGCATCTCGGAGATGGATGTACTTATCTGCACGGAGCTTCTTCTGGTTGAATTTGACATACAAAAGTCGTTCACTTTCTATTTTGGCGAACATGTCTACAACAAATTGAAGGAAAAGTCGGCGGCATCGTACAATAAGGTTGAAATCATTTTCTCGCACCATCAACCTATAAGAATAAAAATTCATAGCAGATACTTTTTTAGCTGTAGGTGCTCCTGTTGTTGGATCAACTTGCTTGATTTCAAAATGGTATCCATCTTCTCCCTGCCAAAAAATAAGCGGATATTGCAAGGCATCATATGATCTATGTGTTTCACATACACGTTGAAGGCGATTGTCTTTTTTCTGCAAAAGAATGTCCCTCTGACATTCCCTGCAATAACAACTGCCACCTCATTTATAACTGGGGCATTGAAACGTCGCTCGTGCTCTCCAGCGGGTGTCCTGTCAGCTCGAATAACTAACCTGTAATCTTCTGTCGGCATATGATCCAGTGCAATTTTGAAGCTTTGTACATAATTGTTATATGTATCAAAAAATGACTGTAACTGTAAGATAATATCCGCACGTGTTCCCGGAATAGTGGTGCAACGATGCTGTGCCTGTTCCCGTTCATCTCCCATAAAATATATTTGAAGGAACTGGTGCTCTTCATTTTCAAGGGGTAACATGGCTCCAATTCTATGATAAACTTGCCCTTGAACTTTAAATGTCGGCATAAATCCCCGTTCAGCAACAATGCTCGTTGAGCTAAATGAAGTCATTTGAAAAGCAGAGTTGTACTGTCTGATGTTCTGAAGAAAATGTTTTGATGCATCCGTTTCATTGGCCATAAGTGACTTTAGTGGTTCTGGAGGTGTTTGAAGTACAGGCAACCTTACTTTTCTATTACAGCAACACATTCCTTTACTTTCGCCACTCCACTTCAGAGCACCACAATGAGGGCAGGCATGTTCCATCCTTCCAATGACAAAGCTTTCTGAAATAGCCGCTGCACTTAATGGATTGTAAACAAAAGCTGCACCTTGTAATTCTAAACTGGTAGATCTCATAGCAACTTGTCTTGTTCTTTCAGCTTCTAGCCTTGCATTTCTTTCTTGCTCAGATTCTTCATCTCTGGCAACAGCATGAGCTGTACGATTACGTTCTCGCCTTGCATTTCTCTCATGCTCAGATTCTGCAGCACTGGCAACAGCATGAGCTGTGCGATCAGCTTCCAGCCTAGCAGATCTTTCTTCTGGAGATTCCATATCTCTGGCAACAGCATGAGCTGTACGATTACGTTCTCGCCTTGCATTTCTCTCATGCTCAGATTCTGCAGCACTGGCAACAGCATGAGGTGTGCAATCAGCTTCAAGCCTAGCAGATCTTTCTTCTGGAGATTCCTCAGCTCTGGCAACAGCATGAGATGTGCGATTACGTTCCCGCCTTGTATTTCTTGCTTGCTCAGATTCTGCAGCACTGGCAACAGCATGAGCTGTGCGATCCGCTTTCAGACTAGCAAATCGTTCTTCCGGAGATTCCTTAGCTCTGGCAACAGCATGAGCTGTGCGATCACGTTCAAGTCTTCTAAATCTTTGTTCTTGAGATTCCACTGTCCGAGAAGATTGTTTATTTTCCACTAACATTTTATTCCTTGTGGAATTGTTTTTATTTCCACCATATCTAGCTCTTTTCTTTCGTGGCATTTTATTATTTCAAGTTCATTCGTACCAGGAAAGAACAATAAAATATTAAGGAAGATAATATGTGCACAACTGCTAACACATTTGTAAAAGAAAAGAAAAATACATAGGAAGACAGAAGGACAGCAGTGTCCAGGCCTCAGCTAGAGCCACTGTTGCCATGGTGACGTGGCATCAACTTCCTGTATGCCATGAGGTTAGATAGTTATATGTGTAATGTGCAGTGATGAGCAGCAGGGGCCTCAGCTTTTGTTGGGGCTGCTGTTCTCATGGTGACGCTGTCACAGCCACTTCCTCTTATTTTTCCGCCGTGGCCCGAATTACCCGAGATCCTCCGCAGTGTTGAAAACTGTGGATTGTATAGGAAGATAGAAGGACAGCAGTATATAGGCCTTACCTTGTTTTTGGGGCCACCGTTGCCTGGGATTTTAAGAATGAACCTGTAGAGATTTAAGTAATATGCCCCACAATATTTGTTGTCAGATTAAAAGTCATATGTGTACCAGGTTTGGTGTAAATTGTTCCAGACATTCCAGAGTTATGGTCGTTTTTGATGATTTTTAGGTGTTACCCCCCTCGCCACCCCCACCCTTAGGAGTGCTAGGGGTGTCTTGCCCCCACAATATTTGTTGTCAGACTGTAAGCCATATGTGTACCAGATTTGGTGTAAATTGTTCCAGACATTCCAGAGTTATGGTCGTTTTCGATGATTTTTAGGTGTTACCCCCCTCGCCACCCCCACCCTTAAGAGTGCTAGGGGTGTCTTGCCCCCACAATATTTGTTGTCAGACTGTAAGTCATATGTGTACCAGGTTTGGTGTAAATTGTTCCAGACATTCCAGAGTTTTGGTGGTTTTCGATGATTTTTAGGTGTTACCCCCCTCGCCACCCCCACCCTTAGGAGTGCTAGGAGTGTCTTGCCCCCACAATATTTGTTGTCAGACTGTAAGTCATATGTGTACCAGGTTTGGTGTAAATTGTTCCAGACTTCCCAAGGTTAAGGTGGTTTTCGATGATTTTTAGGTGTTACCCCCCTCGCCACCCCCACCCTTAGGAGTGCTAGGGGTGTCTTGCCCCCACAATATTTGTTGTCAGACTGTAAGTCATATGTGTACCAGGTTTGGTGTAAATTGTTCCAGACATTCCAGAGTTATGGTGGTTTTCGATGATTTTTAGGTGTTACCCCCCTCGCCACCCCACCCTTAGGAGTGCTAGGGGTGTCTTGCCCCCACAATATTTGTTGTCAGACTGTAAGTCATATGTGTACCAGGTTTGGTGTAAATTGTTCCAGACATTCCAGAGTTATGGTCGTTTTCGATGATTTTTAGGTGTTACCCCCCTCGCTACCCCCACCCTTAGGAGTGCTAGGGGTGTCTTGCCCCCACAATATTTGTTGTCAGACTGTAAGTCATATGTGTACCAGGTTTGGTGTAAATTGTTCCAGACATTCCAGAGTTATGGTGGTTTTCGATGATTTTTAGGTGTTACCCCCCTCGCCACCCCCACCCTTAGGAGTGCTAGGAGTGTCTTGCCCCCACAATATTTGTTGTCAGACTGTAAGTCATATGTGTACCAGGTTTGGTGTAAATTGTTCCAGACTTTCCAAGGTTAAGGTGGTTTTCGATGATTTTTAGGTGTTACCCCCCTCGCCACCCCCACCCTTAGGAGTGCTAGGGGTGTCTTGCCCCCACAATATTTGTTGTCAGACTGTAAGTCATATGTGTACCAGGTTTGGTGTAAATTGTTCCAGACATTCCAGAGTTATGGTGGTTTTCGATGATTTTTAGGTGTTACCCCCCTCGCCACCCCCACCCTTAGGAGTGCTAGGAGTGTCTTGCCCCCACAATATTTGTTGTCAGACTGTAAGTCATATGTGTAACAGGTTTGGTGTAAATTGTTCCAGACATTCCAGAGTTATGGTCGTTTTCGATGATTTTTAGGTGTTACCCCCCTCGCCACCCCCACCCCGTAATGAATTTCAATTTCAAATTTTTTAAGTTGCCTCCGTCATGTTTTAATACACTCGTATGCAAAATTTCATGATCTTCGCTTGAAAAATGTGGATTTGTATAGAAAGACAGACAGAAGGACAGAAGGACAGAAGGACAAATTTTCTCTTTTGTATATTAGATATACAAATAGTACAATGCTTACAGGTTAATAAAAAACAATAAATAAACAATTGACAAACACACAAACAAAACAGTTTAAAATAATCGAATTAAATTCAGAGTATAACTTACAGATAAGTGGTATATTCTGTGTGAAGAGTAATTGGCTTGAAGATGGCTTGAATGATGATTGATTTCCCAAAAGACTGACAGTTTGTTCCTTGACAACACAGATTTTTAAGCAAAATCAAATGGGACGGCATTCACAGGGGCAGTGTGGATGCTAATGTGGGCAGAAATGTCCCTTGGGTGTCAACCTAAGGCTTGTTCAAAACTATTCCTAAGTTTTGACCTGTCTTAACTTTTCCCAGAAATATTTCAGAAACATACCTCCCCCGTCAGTAAACCAGTCATAATCTCCCGCATATTTAAATACCAAACCTGATAGAATAATAACAATATGACATACCTTTTCCAAAGACATGTAACTACAGCTGTTCATTGGTACCGCTGGTAACATTAATTCACAACCCTGGTGTGTTTTCTGCCCCTCAGTATGGAGTGGCACATGGATTTCATAAATTATGAAATATGAAGGCATTTTCTTTGAAGTTCATAATTCTATATACCTGCCTAGAGAGCCTTTGCCTACATAAGATTCAAGCTGTGAACGGCTCCTTAGAGTCTTTCTTAGTGTCAAAAAACTCTCCTGGGTCAGGATGCAGTCCACCCCAGGGGCCTTTGAAGCTGACTCAGGCTCAGGTGATACTGTTATGTTTTAATATAGAGGAGGGCAGAAGCCATAGGTAAACACACACCACACCCTCTGAAATGGATTCATTTGATATAACATATTTACACTGCAGTTATGATTAGGCCTTATTCCCCCCAATTATGTTATTGGTTCCTTATAACTGTAATTTCTCTTGGTTCACAACAGTGGCATTTAGATTAAAATATACTCTTTAATTGCTTATGCTTTAATTCAATTTAAATTAAAAAAAACAACATTTTTTTGGACCATTTGGGATTCTCTTCACTATGACAGTATGTATAAACAAACTAATGACATTTTCTGAAAAATCAAAGTCTCCTGAAAGAAACAATGCATAATTTCTGTGGATACTGTATAAACAAATTATTGATATTGATATTAGAATGTGACCAGCCCAAAACGTGCCAAAATATGCTCAGCACAGGTGTGAAGAAATCCTCATTGTGAAGGGGTTAAATGGGCTTCCCATCCTTTGTATGGGGAAGGTTTTCTCATATGAGACTTGGTGAATCTTATCAGGAAGCTCACAGCAATGTTGGAGCAGGCCCTCCTAAAGCAAAGAACCGGTCCTGATAAACCCAGATAGTCCAGATTATTGTAGGCATTCCGAGGGCCCCCATTGTTGCTAGGTATTTTTTAAACGAAAAAAAAAGGATTAGAACAAGACAGTAAAAAAAAGCAAGACTCAGGCAGCCCTATGACGTCACTGGGGCCATGGCCTACCTTGAAAACCGACAATGAGGCCTATGGTCAATCAGCTCCTGCTTCCAGTTGTGCCTGATAGTTGTGGTGCCATGTAGCATTCTATATGGTTCCTGGAAGTTGGATCTAAAAGTAAGTAGCACATCAATGCTTATTTTGATCCATCCTGTATTGTCTCCTAGCTCAATGGAACGAATGTGCATCCATATACCACTCTGTATGCTTCCTGGTCCCACCACCCGACCCTCCAGTTGTCTTTGACAGCAAATGTCAGGTGAGTTCAAGATTTTCTGGTGCCATGGATATATATTGGGCATGTTCGTATTAAAAGTGTTTTTGACCTTTAGATGGATTTATTGTACATGCAGCTTTGTGCACTGCTTTTTCTTTCTAGCTTCCTTCTGTTCTTTTCTGTTATACTCTCACATCATTAGGCAGAATTTGTTATTCTTGTTGCCTTAGTATACCACACAAATCTGTTCCCTGGAAACAACTGACACAGTTGACCTTGGATACGAAAACAAACATTTCTGCCTAAGGATATTAATACGTAACTAAAATGTAGAGAAAAGCTAGAAACAAAAAGGATTGTATTTAGCATTAGTTTCATGATGTCAGTACTGTGCAAGAAAATATACAAAAAGCAATATGAAGGTGGAATCTCTATGTAATTCAAATCACATCGCTTTATTTTATTTTTATACTCCAGAGATCGATTTTGCCACATTCTGATTGGTTTAGTGGTGATAGTCATTAGAAATTTAGATTAAGCTGCAGATATCCCAAATTTCGATAAAGCTGTTGCTCATCTGTAGCATTTACGTCATGCACAAGAACTTAGTTATTGCCATTCCCTGAAATTCTCCAGCATCTTAAAGTTACCTAAATTAACCTAAAATGTACATTTTTTTATATTATGCTCTGGGTTAAACACAAGAATGGACATATTTACACATGCCACACAAAAGTACAAACTGTTACTCACTGTGTAAATATCTGCAACATGAACATATTAGTTCAAATTGGTTATGACTGCTGGAATACACAGAAATCCCATTGGACTTCTAGGTTTTCTAGTCTAGGCATGCTTAGCATATGTTCTGCAGAATGTAAAGGATTGTTAGATTCTTCCAACAGTCTTTCTATTGGCAAAACTTACTGTTCTCTAAAGGGTTCATTTGTTCTGTTCTTTCATTTATATCGAAAATAAAATATTTGAAATAAAATGGCATTAGCAATAAGTACCACACATATAGTTGCTGCAGATAACAATCACCTTATTTTAATTAACCTAAGTTACTATAGATATTCTTGTGATTCCATCATTAAAGTGCACCCAGCATAAAATCTATTTCATTTACAGTTCCATTGGTAAAGCTCTAATTTTCAGCAAATTTTATATATATATATATATATATATATATATGTGTGTGTGTGTGTGTGTGTGTGTGTGTGTGTGTGTATAAGATACTAATGATGATCTAATAAATAGATAAATAGGACATTTTATTTATATGTGCAACGCTTGCTGTGGTGTAAAATTGTGTGATATTTGGAGTGGGTTAAGGGAGTTGTGAGTTCTTCTGCCGAGTGAGTCAAGTTCATATTTAAGATCGGTGAGAGAAGTGATTGAGAGCTGTGCAAGGAAGTGATATTTTGAGGCCTGTGAGAGTCGAGAGGTCACAAGTGTCAAGATAGGAACATGTGAGGTACTTAGTGAGAGATAAAGATGTAGAGAGATTAAACAGATGCTTTGACAAAGCTGGTGTTGACTACCAGATAACGATAGTGCTGAGTGCAGCTAAACTGATCTAAGTGAGAGTTAGATGCCAAAAGAGTTGAGTCCCTGTTAATGTGAAGATTATGGGCCTGAGTCATTAAGGAGAGCAAAGCAAAAAAAAAGGAGTAGCTTTGCACCTTGGCAAAATCATGTTGCATTGAAGGCGGAGGTTTAAAATGTGGGGACAGATTTATATTTGGGATAAGGCATGTCCTAGATCAACTTTAAATTTCAGTGTAAAAATAAAGTTATCAAGTATAAGGGCTAGATTTACTATCAGGCGTGTTTGTAAACCCGCCGACTTTCGGTGGGTTTGGCGGCGGTTTAGCCATCGCCGGATTTACTAAGGCTAAACCCGCCGTCCAAACGACCAGAAATGATGTTTTCAAACCCGCCTCTGTATAAAGCGCCATGACGGTTTCAACAATGTTCAACATACAAACAGCCGGATTTACTATTAGGGGGTTTATAAAGCCGCTGGAAAACCGCCATTCAAAAGACCAAAATGAAAGCGCTGCTTGTGAGCGGCGTGATGGTTAAAACAGTGTGCTGTTTGAGGTATTTTGCCAATCAGACCATAAGAGAAAGGCCTATTTCATGTCCAATGACCCATTAGGACTGTGTATAGAAAATGGGCAAAGTGTCCTGAAATTTCAGGCTACTGTTATTTTTTTGGGCATTATTTAGGGGTCTGGTGATGTGCAGAGCACAGAGGGCGGAAGGGAGATTAGAGACCGTCTCATTACAAACTACTTTACGTGTAAGTAGATAGTATGATAAACATTTATTGCTCTAAAATGTATTTTATGTGAGTGCAATGTTTGTTTTTTATTTAAAATGTTTTGTAAATTGGAACCTTTAAATAGTTTTTAAAACATCAGTATACTCTTGTTTAATGTGCAAAAAAAAAAACCTGACACCATAGAAATTTAACTGCATTTATTACAGAACACAATAAATAATAAAGTATAATGCTTATAGAAAATTTTTACAACATTAATCTATAATAAAGATTGTACTAGCGATGCCTTTTTGCAGGCATATCGCTATGCTTGGTGCCACTCTCTCCCCACCCTCGCCCACCCCTGGTGCGAGCACCTCTCCTTGGAGGAGTACTCTGTAGAGATGTGGTAGGCGTACTAGCGGCACTGGTGGTGGCTGAAGACATAGGTGCTGGTAAACGGGCTACAATTTCAGAATGAAGTTGCCCTGCCAGCCGGGTGACATTGGCATTCCCCTCATGTACTGTGGAATGTAAGGCCTCCACAGCCCCAGTCATTTGTGCCAGCTGCACATTAGTTTATTCTGAAGCAGTTGCCAGACGGTTTATTCCAGCAGGGATTTTAATATTTGAGCGGTGTATCCGCCTCAAATGGGCCGCAATTTGTGACATGTGTCTCGTTTGGCTGTCCATAAACTGAGACTGTTGTGCCTGGAAATTTGCTATGGATTGGGCCATTTCTCTGCCTGTATCCATCCGAGGAGCTGCAGCTTGTTGCTCGGATGACTGTTCCGCAGGGGCAGTTGCTTGTTCCTGGCGCATAGACACGGGGACATCTACCATCTCTAAAGTGATGACTGTGTCTTCCTGTGTGTCGTCAGAAGGTGACATCTGCGCAGACTGGCGCTGGCCTTGTAGAGATGATGAGGTTCCTGTGGTGAAATAACCAAGGTAAGTTTATAGGAACTAACATGTTTGTCAATTGAATTCTGGACACTGTACCAAAAACAAAAACCTTTAACAAGTAAAGAATGGTTAACAATGTCTACCTTCCAGATTAGTTGTCCTCTTGCGACCTGCTGAAGGATGCTCCTCATATGTTTTAGGAGTAAAATCTCATTTTGCCTATGCGTTACAGTGAAGGGATCTAAATGTAAATAATTTAAAATGCAAACATTGAGGGTGCTTGTAGCAAAATGCTACAAGGCCGTGCTTTGGGGTAAGCGGATACTATTTTACTTCTCCCTCTGTGGAGTACATGATGGGGAACATAGACTAAACTGCATGTGTGAAAATGTGGAGATGTTGTCTATAGCAAACAATCAGGTTTTAGCTGACATTTTGCAGAATAGGAAGAAAAAAAAAATGGAATCTGATAGGTTGCTATAGGCAACATCTCAAGGTTTCCAAACCCTCAGTTTAGTAAATCTATCCCTATGTTCTCATTGGAAAGCATATAAAAATCACTAAATATAACTTGAACACCAACATTTGCACAGAAAAACATCTAACTCCATTATTTCTTCCCCAAACAGAGACCACGCACCTGCTTGCTCTTCAGAGCCTGAATCTCTCATTGAAGGTGGAGGTGTAGACCTCGGACTGGGAGTTACCTGCGGTCCTGGCGAATCTGGATGTATTAGAAAAAGCATACAATGTATTTCCAGAAAAAAGCAATTTCCAAATATACTGTTTATTGCAAAAATGTGTTTGCAATTATTATTTTTTTTTAATGAGAAAAAAAAACCCTTTACAAACTATTAGAGTCAAAAATACACTTTGAAAAACTAAAAAAAATGCAAAACAAATAAAAAAAAAACTTTTCCAAAGAAAAAAGCAGTTTTAAAAAGAGAAAAGCAGTTTTAAAAAGAGAAAAGCAGCTTAAAAAACTTTTAGGGTAAAAAAACCAAATAACTCACCAACTAGAGGGCGAATCTGTGTCCTGCACATTTATGCCCTCTACAATTTCAGCCGGCATTATCTGGCGCAGCTCCTCCTCGTACGTGGTGTACTCCATACGAAGTGGGGGGCCACCACCCGTGCGCCTTGTAGACCTCCTTTCCTGGGCCATCTTCTCTTTAAGCCTCCTCTTAATATCAGAGAAGCGCTTGCGGCAGTGCGCCAATGTCCGCTTCAGTGGGCCCACCGCGTTCACGGCCTCACAGACTCTCCCCAGTTGGTGACGCCGCCTTAGAGGAGTCCGGGCTGCCAGGTTCCCTAGGATGACCTCGTAGCAGGGAATGATGTTGTGCACCAACACACAATTCTCATCATGTGAGAAGCGCACATTCCTCCCTGTCTTGGTCTTCCTGCCCTGTCCTGTCTCCTCAACCTCTTCCTCTCCCTCCTCTGACCCCTCAACCTCCATCTCCCTCTCCTCAGCCGGTTCTCCCCTCCTATCTCTGGACATTTTTACCCAGAAGACAGAAAAACACAAAACACTGAAGGACTTACAAACACAAAGAACAAACTACACTACCTACAGACACACTCTCCACACAGTCACACACAAGTAACACAGACAAAGGACAAGTCAAATACAAAAAATACAAGACAGAAAATAAATGAGAAAATAAATGTACAAAACAGGAAGAAACCACAGGACTACTCACACTTCAATCAGATATCGCTCCACCAATCCACCAAACTCCAACTCTCACCAACTTTAAGCAAACCACTATCCTCCAAACTCCTCTCACAAAACTCCTCTAAACCCTATCAGAGAAAAAAGTGTCAGGCCAGTGGTTTATATAGGGCTTGTGATGTCAAATCTCCTGAGTTTGAAAATAGCCAATAGTAACAGGCCAGGAGACAGGTGTAATTTTCAAAAAAACCGCCTTTCCACAAAAGCGCCGTCATTTAGAGCAAAAGCGCCATGTTCTATTCAAAGCCGCCGGCGGCTTTGAGCATTACATCCCGCCGTTACATCGCCAGCGGCTTCAAATTGAAGCTGAAGTGCGCCCATTAGTAAATCCAGCTGTTTGCAATGCAAACCCGCCGGAAAACCGCCGCGATGCATGGCGGCTTGAAGCCGCCATGCATCACGCCTGATAGTAAATCTAGCCCTTAGTGTGCTACATGACAAAAGCCAGTAATTTTTTTTTTTTTTAAAAATAATAAACTAATTTGCACCCCTTGTACTGTAATATGGTTTGTCCGGAATCAAATTTACTCCTTTTTTTCGTCTTGCTCTCCTTGATGACTCAGGCCCTATATGTCAGTCAAAATGGAAATACAAACTTGCCTAATTAGGTCAGAGACATTAGAGGATTTCTACAAATTTACTTATAAGGAGGCCATGATCAATTACTCAAAAATGACAGTGTAAGAGGACAGAAGCAAAGTAGAAAGTCAGTGTCTCACCATGAGTGAGTTTTAGCTCTTGAACCAAGTGAACTTGTAATCATCCGTTGGATGGGATGATAAATGATGATTATTATGTAGTAGTCTAGAAGTTATTTATGCTGCAATGTGTTATGAGATTTGAAGACAAGAGACTGTGAGCCTTCTGTAGAGTGTAACATAAGTGATTTTTTTCCCCCATAAAATATGCATATCTATACTAGAGATGCCCGGGCTCAGTTTTTGGATTCCCGAGCCCACCCGAACATTGCGCATCCTCGGATGTAAAAACGAGGCAAAACGTCATTGTTGCATCATCAGATCTCAAGAGTTTTGGATTCTATAAGTAGCGTCCTTCACGGAGGTCCGGTGCCATTTCACCGACAGACACAGAAGGGGTAGTACAGTTGGACAGCGTCATTGCTGAAACAGAAACAATAGGGGTGGCAGTATTCTTGGCACTCTCCAGTGACATTGCTCTGTGACATAGCACACATAGAAACAGCAAGGGTGGCACTGTTCTTGGCAGTCTACAGTGTCAGTGCCATTGCTCAGCGTCATTGCTGAAACAGGAACAATAGGGGTGGCAGTGTTCTTGGTAGTCTCCAGTGACATTTCTCTGTGCCATAGCTCACACAGAAACAGGAGATGTAGCAGTGTTCTTGGCAGTCTACAGTGTCAGTGACATTGCTCAGCGTCATTGCTGAAACAGAAACAATAGGGGTGTTCTTAAAAGTCTCCAGTGACATTGCTTTGTGGCATAGCTCACACAGGAACAGGAAGGCTGACAGTGTTCTTGTCACTTTCCAGTCTCCAGTGACATTGCTATCTGCCATTGCTAAGTGCCATTGTTAACACAGAAACAGAGGTAGCAGACAGTGTTCTTGTCACTTTCCAGTCACATTGCTCTGTGCCATCGATATGGATTCACATTGGTCCACAGAAGACCAGTAGCACCAAGCAGTTGCTAGCACCAGTCATGATGATACTAATCCCTCTACGGCATCTGCAGAAGCCTATGTTCATGTAGTGGTTTTGAGTCAGGGAAACAGAAATATGAAAAAAAGCTTTTACCTTGGTAAAAAACAACACCTGTAATCAAGGCAAAGTTAACTGCAGAAAAACAAAAAAATTGCCAACATGCCATTCTACAGACGCAGTGGCAAGGAAAGAATCAGGCCTTTGCCTTTCTGTATGAGTGCTAGTTCTGCAACTGTCAGTGAGGCATCTTCTGGTAAGGTCAGTTGTGACGATGCAAGACCTTGTCATTCTTACTCAAAAAGAGGTGCCCAAATACTTTTACGTGTAAAAGCCAAGCTGGAAAAAAACAGTAAGGCAGTAGAAGAAGCAGTATGTTCAGAATCAGAAATGACAATAATCCCTGAGGAAAGTCTATCCACGAATGCTATATCTAAGGCTGACCTTTCTGATACTGTACAGTCATGGCCAAAAGTTTTGAGAATTACGCAAATATTGATTTTCCCAAAGTTTGCTGCTTCAGTGTTTTTAGACCTCTTTATCAGATATTGCTATGGTATACTGAAGTAAAATTTCAAGCATTTCATGACATAAGTGTCAAAGGATTTTATTGACAATTACATTAAGTTAATGCAAAGAGTCAATATTTGCATTTTTTAGCCTTCTTTTTGAAGATGTCTGCAATTCACCCTGGCATGCTGTCAATCAACTTCTGGGCCACATACTGATTGATGGCCACCCAATCTTGCCTAATCAATGCTTGAAGTTTGTCAGAATTTGTGGGATTTTGTTTGTCCACCCGCCTCTTGAGGATTGACCACAAGTTCTCCATGGGATTAAGGTCTGGGGAGATTCCTGGCCAAGGACCCAAAATATCGATGTTTTGATCCCAGAACCACTTAGTTATCACTTTTGCCTTATGGCAAGGTGCTCCATCATGCTGGAAAATGCAATGTTCGTCACCAAACTTTTCTTGGATTATTGGGAGAAGTAGCTCTTGAGTTAACACTGCAAATATTGGCTCTTTGCATAAACTTAATTTAATTGACAATAAAAGCCTTTGACACTTATGAAATGCTTGTAACCAATATTTGTGTCCTTCTCAAAACTTTTGGCCATGACTGTACTCATAAAGAAGCCTCCTTTCAGCATCTCTGTAGATATTTGGATGAGCAGCTCAAGTGTAGTCGTGATACACAAATTGAGGATGCCACTTTGTATTTGCAACAGGATGAGGCGGATATTTGTGTAGCTGACGACGGCGCTAATGAGGATGTTGATGACAATGATGTTGTTTGTGTAAGACCTGCCCCATTGGAAGCAGTTCTTGCCTGTGATAAGAAGAAGGCCATTGTCATGCCTGGGCATAAGGCCAAAAAATCCACCTCTTATGTGTGGAATTATTTTTACCCAAATCCTGCCAACAGTTGTCTAGCCAATTGTAGCGTTTGTAAAGCCACAGTCAGTAGAGGTAGGGTCCTTAACCATCTAGGAACCTCATCCATGTTTCGCTATTTGAAGATAGTTCATGGGAAGCTTTTGGGAAAATCAGAAACTTATGCTAAAAATATAACAACAAGCAGTCCAGCATCAGCTCGCTCGCTTCTCTCAGCTAGAGACTCGCACTTGCAATCTACACCCACAACACCTTCATCATCAATATCCTCATTAGTGATCGGAGTTAGTCCTGCATCCAAGTTGCTAAGGCTAGATGATTCCTCCACTATCCAGGATTCCTCTGAAGAATTCTTGGGCGTTAGTCCCCATGCTGCTGCTGCCTTGTGGTGGATCTTCATCTCAGTAGCAGACCAAGAAGAAGACTACTAGTAGTTTACAACAATTGACTGTTAAACAATCCTTTGCAAATGGAAGCAAGTATGTAAGGTGTCACCCAGTCGCAAAGTGGATCACAACGCCATGGCGACTATGCTAGTATTAAATATCCTTCCAATATCCACTATTAATGCAGCTGGTTTTGGACAGTTAATTGAGGACTTGTGTCCCTGTTACCAAATTCCATAACAACACCATTTTACTAAAAAAGCTATTTCTCACCACTACCAGAAGGGTCGCAAAAATGTAATTATTGGGCTACAAAATGCCATTCTACCCACTGTACACTTAACCACAGATATGTGGACAAGTGGAACTGGGCAAACTAAATATTAAATGACTGTGACAGCTCACTGGGTTGGTGATTCAACTTCACCAGCAGGAACAGCAGCAGCATGTACCTAACTACGTAACATTTGTCAGAGGCAGGCTACTCTGTGTATCACCGGCATCACTAAGAGGCATACAGCTGACAATCTGTTAGAAAAGCTAAGTGATGTCATTGCAACATGGCTTATCCCACTTGGACTCTTCTCAGGATATGTCATTTCTGATAACGCCACCAATATTGTGAGAGCATTACAGCTGGGTGAATTTCATTACATTCCCTGTTTTCCTCACACAATCAACTTGGTGGTGCATAACTTTTTGAAAACTGAAAGGGACGTGCAGGAGATGCTGTCTGTGGACTAATAATTTTCAGGACATTTCCGACATTCTGCAACAGCATGTAGGAGATTGCAGCTACAAGAACAATTTAATTTGTCTTGCCACCAACTGAAGCAAGAGGTTGTAACAAGGTGGAATTCCACCCTGCATATGCTTCTGATGATGGAGAAACAGTGAAAAGCCATCCACACTTACTCCACAAGCCATGACATTGGGAAAGGTGGGGGAATGTATTTTAGTCCAACCCAGTGGAAAATAATTTCCGTGTTGTGCAAGGTGCTGAAATCATTCGAAGTAGTCACCTGTGAAGCACTTCAGCCACAGAAGTGGCACTCCTTGATGCTGAAGTGCTTGTTTTGTTAAACTGTGCATGTCCTTTTTAAGTTCCAACATAATGGTGGGTGGGAGAACAATTCTATCTTGCACCACTTTTCTTTTGTTTCACTCCTATGTGCGATTGTTTCCTAGATGTGCTGTGAACTGCTGTTTGCTTGTGGCATTGTTCTGTTGATTAGATTGCAGCAGCTACAAGAACAATTTAATTTGCCCTGCCACCATCTGAAGTAAGAGGTGGCAACAAGGTGGAATTCCACCCTTTATATGCTTCTGAGGATGGAGGAACAGTGAAAAGTCATCAGTCTTAGAGTTCATTGGTTTGTTAAGCTTTACCTGCTACCTCTCCTGTTTCTGTGTGAGTTTGTTAAACCTTTTTAACATATTTCCCGAAGACAATTCCATGTTGCACTGTTTGACATTTTGGGCTTGGTATATCAGCTTATGAAACAGTCGACAATTCAGGTCTCAATTGTATTATTAGGTCGCCAATTCACATGGTGGACTGTATGATTAGATAGACTATTCAAATGTGGACAGTATTAATATAGGGCTAGGAATATGGTTAAGGACAGGTCTGGGATAGGGACAGGTGTAGGATAGGTATAGGTCTAGGGATAGGGACAGAGATAGTGACAGGTCTAGGGATAGGGACAGGGATAGGGACAGGTCTATGATAGAGACAGGGTTAAAGCTAGAGATAATACTGCCTACATTTGAATTGTCAACCTAATAAATACTGTCTACATTGCAATTTATGTCCTAATAATACTGTTGATGTCAATATATTGTTGACTTCAAATCCTCATCTACTCTGCTGTCCATTAATCATATTATGTTAATCCAACATAAGGGTTGGTGGGAGGTTCGAAGGACAATTCCATCTTTCACCACTGTGTGGCAATGTATAGTAAACGTGCTATGAATTGTCGTGCGTTTGTGCCTTTACTAATCAACAGATCAATCAGGCAGCTCACTGCAGTCTAGAGGTCATTGACAGCACTGTTAGCTTACTTGCCTTAAACCCATTGTTAGCTTGTTTTGTGGGAGCCCAAACAAACCATGCACTTCATCCACAAAACTGGCACTCCTTATCGCTGAATGTTTGGTTTGTTAAAGTGTGCATGTCCTTTTTAAGATCCAACATAAGGGTGGGTAGGAGGGCCCAAGGATAATTCCATCTTGCACCACTTTTCCTTTTAGCTCCTGCTGTGTGGCAATGTTACCTAGATGTACTATAAACTGTTGAGTGCTTTAGAAAACTTAGCTTTCCCAAGACACCCATTGATGATGGAGATGAGTTAGCACATTTTGGCATCTGCTCTGGTCTAAAAGAATTGGCCAAAATTTGTGACACCTCTGCCGTAACTCCACCTGATCCTACAATCAACATCTAAAGAATGGTGGAGGTTTATTTTAATGACAGCGTACAAACAGACATGTCAGACAGTCCCTTTACATACTGGGAGCAAAAAAAGGCAATTTGGAGACCATGTACAAACTCGCTTTGCAATATCTAAGCTGCCCACCCTCCAGTGTGTACACAGAAAGAGTTTTCAGCACAGCAGGGAACCTTGTCAGCGATTGGTGTGGGAAGCTACTTCCTAAAAATGTGTAAAAGATTATGTTGATCAAAATGAACTACAAATTCCACGAGGAAGGCATTTACTGACAATTACATCAAAGTACAGAGACTTCTGTAATGTTGGATTCCAGCGGGGATGAATTAATATTGTGTGAGGATGATGTACACAGTGATAAGGGTGAGGATGATGACAACAACATCTTGCCACTGTGTAGTTCATTGACATCACTGTTGGGCTTAAGGCAGCTAAGCTTCTGTTAGCTTATTTTGTGGGGGCCCAACCAAACCAAGCACTTCAGCCACAAAAATGGCTCTTCTTGTCGCTGGAGTGCTTAGTTTGTTAAACTGTACATGTCCTTTTTAATATCTAACATAAAGGTTGGTGGGAGGACCCACGGACAATTCCTTCTTGCACCACTTTTCTTCTCTGCCACTGCTGTGTGGCAATGTTTCCTAGATGTGCTGCGAACTGCCGTGTGTTTGTGTCATTGCTCTTTTGTTTAATATCTAGCCAGCTCGCTGCAGTCTTAGTCTGAATGAAAATAATATTGTAACCTGTGCGATGTTCAAAACTGACTGGAAATTACTGTTATTATGATTAATAATAATTTAGGAACAAAAAAAGAACCAAATTATGTGATTTTAGCATATTTGCCAAAAAATACAGATCCAAAAGCAAAGCCAAAACCAAAACCAAAACACGATGTTAATACAGATCCAAAACCAAAACACGTGGGTCAGTGAATGTCTCTAATCTATACAGAGTACGCATACCAAAAATGCAGATGTACAGATTTGGCAACATCATACACTTTCGACTTCTTACACTTAGACAGGAGTAGCAAGGCATGGGCAAGCATAAGCCGAGTACAGTAAGGACATGTTCACATAACTGAATTTTAGGCTGAGTACACACTACAGTGTTTTCAGCCGATTATTGGACTAATTAAACGATAAAAGTTCTGCCCAATATTGCATTAGTGTGTGCTCTGCAGCAATGAACGATTATCGTTTCAAAGCACATTGTATTGTTTAATTTGATGAATATGAACTAATGCCTCATGTTTTCATTTTGCTAGATACATACAGATATGTAGTTTTAAGGATAGGCACTCACAACAATTGTCTTTTTGTTTTGCATCTGCAAAACAAGGCTGTACATAATGGACCCCCTCCTAGGAAAACATATGTCTGTGATGATAGCACTGGGGCTCCTGCTAACACCCCTAGCATTTGATATGTGACTACTGATCCCAGCAAGCCCTAGCTTCAAGAGCATATTGGCGCATTTAGAAATACAAGTTCCATCTTGCCCTGTCATCCAGGACCGCCTGGAACTATAAGTGCTTGTATGTTCTGGCAGCCAACTTATGCAAGTTTTTGTAGTTCTAGTAATATTTGTTAATTTTGGTATTAGATAAACTTTCTGGTGAAGTATGAATAAACCCGAAAATATAATTTTTTTAAGCAACTTTATTTTAACCCTAAAGTTAAATCATAGTTCTAAACTGGCATTTCACAGTAACTCTAGTAAAAAGGAGAATATTACTTTTTCATTTCATAGAGATAGCTGCCCCCCTCCCACATATTTCGGACAGTGTCCTAATGGGATCTTGTGGAAAAGATGAAAATACATTCATTTGTGACATCATTGGCCCTCCCCTGTGTGGTAATCCACCAATCCACACTGTGCATTTCTGCATAGGCAAATCTATCTAGCTGTCAGTTGCTCACAGCTTTTATGCTGTGGAAGTCAAATAATTGGATGACATAAGCTAAATTGATTTATATTGTTTTACCGTGCGATTTCAATTAGTACGCCACGTGTAATGACACAATTGCATGGATTAACAACACACACATTTATATTTGTACTTACACTTGTAAATAATGTACAATTATTATGGTTCCAATCCACATTTATTTATTTGCAAAATGTATTAGAGATTATTTATATATAGATAAAACTACATTAAAGGTATCTAAGGCTCAGGATATACGAAATGTATCATGTTTACTGTCATTTTGATCTGCATATTACCATCAGGAATCAGCTATTATTGATGAAGCAATCACAAATTATGGAAGATAAAGGCTCAATGCTCAAAATGATATTGTGTTTGGAATGCAAATAGGTTGGTTTAAACTCAACTAGATTGGTTCCCTTAGACACATGTGCTCAGCTGTTGGAGTGAGCTGGCCTCCACTTTATCAGAGGAATCCTTTGAACTGACCTATCATTTGCATTGTACTGAACTGACCTGACCCCTGGACAAATGAATAAAGACCTTAGTTTATCTTTGTGTACATTGTGACATCATAACTGTTTTTTGTTAACTGAAACAGCATATAATCAATATAATCAAGTCCTGGGCCAGTGTGAGATCTTTATCTTCCTGACTACAAGGCTGAACATGCACCTGAGCCCAGGATGCTCTTGCGTAATTGTAATGTATTCGGTTTTATACTTTCCTGTTTATTACCTTTTATGATTCATCATGACTTGCTGTGAATTCTGCTATCTTTTGCTATTAAATCTCTGTGTGCGTTGGAACCACAATAATCGCATTGGACAATGTTTATTGGTAGCGACAAAGCAAACATAAAAATTTGGGTACTCTTAAGTGGAAATCACACTACACGAGGATTTTTGAACATGTTGCATTTATTATGGAAAAAATGTTTTTGAATGTGTAAATTAATTGCATAGAAAATATTTAAAAACTATACACATTTTGGAGGTTATTTAAAGTTGGATAGAAGTTTGTTTTTGTGCATAAAATATGCCATTTTGCACTGCTCATTAGAGAGCTTACATTCTAAGTGAAAAAGGGCACAGCTTGAACAAGAGAAGCGAGTGTAGCTTAGAGTGTAGATTGGGACAGCTGTGAGGGTGTATCAGTGTGAATAGTATCATCAGGGATACGGTAAGCTTTATAAATGAGATAGGGTTTTTAGAAAACATCTAAAGATCTGAAGGCTGTGGAAAAGTCTGATTGAGCATGGTAGGGAATTCCATATGTAGCATAGGAGAAGACGGATGGATGGTTACCAGAGATGAGACAAGGTGGAGGCAGGGGCGGATCTAGGAAATGACTATACCCCGGGCGATGTGATGGGGGGGTGATTTAGGCCCCACCCCCTTTCCGACTTCTAAGGCTGCCGGCGGCTGCACACTTGTTTAAAACACAATCAGAGCAGCCGGGCAGCACACTGTCACTGCTGAACGGACCTGCACAGTGTGTAGCTGTCGGCAGCAAGCCCCTGCTAGGGGGGGCGATCGCCCCGATCGCCCCCCCCCCCCCCTGGATCCACCACTGGGTGGAGGTCAGTGGTAGATCTAAGAGGGCAGGATGGAGAGTATTTTGATGTGAGATTTGAGATGTATGAAGAGGTGGTGTTGTTGAGAGCTTTGTAGGTAAGGGTAATTTCAATTGGATTCTAGAGAACACAGGGAACCAGTGTAGGGATTTGCAAAGTGGTACATCAGAAGTGGAGCAGTGAAATAAGACGATTAGTCTCGCAGCAGCATTTAGGATGGATTGAAGTGAGGATATATGCGTGTCGGGAATGCCAGGTAACCAGAGGTTGCAGTAGTCAAGAAGATGGTAGATGATGAGAGAATGGATAAGAATTTTGGTAGCATGTTGAGTAATAAAAGAATGTATACTGGCAATATTTTTAAAGTGGAATCAACAGGACTGGGAGAGAGTCTGGATGTAAGGAATAAAGCAGAGGGTGGATTCAAGTGTGACACCAAGCTTGAAAGACTGAGGAAATTGTGGTGTTATTAACAGAGAGGGAGATTTAAGGGGAGGTGGTGATTCTGGTAGGAGAGAACATAATAAACTCTGTTTTGAATTTGTTGAGCTTGAGGTAGCGTTGGGACATCCATGTGGAGATAGCAGAAAGAGAGTTGGATACACAAGTTAGTACAGAAGGGGAGAGGTCAGATTAAGTCTCACTATACATGGAGATGAAGAGTACAGTAATGGTGCATTCATATACGTGTGACTGATTTAGAAGTTGACGTATATGTAGATATGCCTGTCAGGAAGAGCATCTCTTTCCATTTCTGTACCATTTTTTGCAGGCCTGATTCCCCTAAAGAATTCAGCCTCATGCCGAACAGGCAGGGCTGTGTCCCACTATGACAGGGGCATTCCATGCTGCAGGTTTCTGTGTTATAGTATTCGTCAATCTGCATTAGTAACCAGCCCAGGCTATGAGCACCGGCATTTAGTTCACATTGGTGTGTGTTATAGAGCTTGCAGTTTTATTTATTTATTTAGTAATTATTAATTATTACAAAAAAAAAAAACAAGAGTCATCATCAAGTTTATTATTTCCACCATTTTAAAAATAGTTTTCTGTTTCAAATGTGAAAGCCGCTTTCATTATATCACGTTCATTATTTTTCTTAACTTAAACTGTATGCCAGTTCTATAAAAAGAATGTATGGATTGTAAGCTATGCCCATTTTGCCACATAAGCATAGGTTTGATTTTACACAATTTATTTAAAATAGTGTAATTTTCTCTAGAAATTCATTTACAGCGGAAATAACTGTTTAAGTCACTTGTGTTAAATTTTTTATCTAAGTCACTTATATTAAATTACCCCCACAAAAACTTGAAATTTGATGAAATGCTTTGCTTATATCTCCCGGGTATAGTGCATTACATAATGAGTATAAAGCATGTTAGGTGCAATATCTGTTGAACTGGTATTTTTTTATTAAGCAGGAACCATCATGCCTATCCTCCTGGCCTTACCGACCAGCATACACATATTCTGCTTATATTTGGAGTTTTTAAATATTAACACCGATGGAACTCTGTTAGGTAAATGAGATTATAGCACAAAATTCTGAAACAACTGACACAAAATATGTAATTCAAAAGTATGTTTGCTTAACTTTGATAATTAAGGTTACCATACAAACAGTCTTGAATCAGTGTAAGAATTACAGTTCACAATCTAGCATCCATTCAGAATATATGTCACTTTCAAGACAATCTTCACATTAAGCAGACTGAGGCACGATGTCTCTTTGTCCACCAGAAAATCCAAGTCTTATATATCATTTTTATCTAATGTATATCTACAACATCATCTCCCATTCACTTATCTCTCTATCTGAGTTGTAGAATCTTAACAATACATGGGGGTGAACTGTTTGTTTGTAAATTACCGTTATTACGGTAATAGTAAGCTGGATTTTTGCTCGCAGCTCAGAGAGCTGCGAGCTGAAATCCAGCGAGAAAACTACGGTAATAGTGCGGGGAGCGTGAGATTTTCGGCGTTTACGCCGACAATTGAATATGCCCCATAGTCTCACTCTCACGAGATCTCCTCAGTAAGGAGATTACTGCGTGCAGAGTAATTCCTACAGGGAGTGGAACAACAAAAGGAGGTAAGTTCACGGGGGGTAGGGGCTCTTGGGGGGGGGGGGGTTCACAGTACCCTTAGCCCACAGGCCTCCCTTCCCTTAATCAGGCCCTAATCATAAGTAACTGTAATGCTATTAATTGCTACAATACTAATTTCTATATTGTTTTCTATTGTTTTGCCACTCTTGCACATTATGTGGAAATGCCTCTATAGCTTTATTGGACTGTACATAGTTTCATCAATGCAGTAGCATGCATCCATATAGAAACTGATATTATTTAATAAATGATACACTGCAATTTCTATTGGATTTATTTTTCAACAATTCATAACAAAAATACATATGGCTTATTTTGAACAAGAAATATTTACAAAGGTGATTTTACACAGGGGTTATCTACTGAGTTATTTTAAGTTTAGGGGCCTATTTCATTAAAGGACACTTACTGAGCGCAATGTGCATTTGTTTTAAGATGCACGGAAATTGGGTAGAATTCCACAAGGAGGGGATCTGAAGATATGTGTGGTGATGAGCACGGGTGTAGATCTGCTCTGCTCTAGTATACAAGACACTGCAGGATACGTCCAATGCCTATGTGGATTATAAACTCACAAAAGAATGCACAAGAAGAAAAAACTTTTCAATTAATGACACCTGTAGCTGGAGCAAGAGATACGACGGAAAAACAAGTACCTGAGAGATGCCCTTGAGCCAAACGCTACTGGGTGCACTTGAGTTTGGATTGAAATTGTAGGCTACGTTATGTGGCATAGGGTCCAGTTCTGGGTATGCGCAGAGTAATTGTGGGCATTATACGAACAAAATCTCTGTTTATATGCCTTAATGAATCAGGCCCTAACTGTTTAAGTGTTTTTCATTTTTTGGATGTGAAATCTCTATTACAGAGACAGATAATTTGATTATTATAATTGTTATAAATATTTCAAAGTGATTTTGGTGACAATCTGAGTCAAAACTTTTACAGAGCTCAGAACTCTTAAAGGGACTAGACTACATCCCAATGTTCAGCACAATCACTGTATTTGACAGTATAGGGCTTGAAGACACTTGAAAGAAACCAGCATCCTGGCATAAGTGGCATGTGGTTTGTAAGGCACAACAAATTGCACTTTGGACTGCCTCTCTGTTTTCAAGTGTCTTCAAGCCTAAAGCATATCTGCTAGATAATTCTTTATATTAAAATGTTCAATATATTTTCTTAATTATCTGTTTTCATGTATATGGGAATTTAAAAGTAACAACATTTTTTTGATTACAGTATGACAAAAGATGAAGAGAAAAATAGACCAGTGATTAAGATGTAACACACTACTTGTAATTACCTAGCTATTTGCCATCTCTCTGTCCAATAGGCAACAGTGGCATTTTATATACACGTTGACACAATCTAAATTTCTAGTCTTATAAGTTAGAGTTTGTGGGAACACATACAATTCCTGATGATAAATTCCACAGGAGAGATTCTATGTATTGTCCATGTAACTTCATATTTGATTTATGCATACATCTGTTCTCTACGCTCCATGTCATAGTGTAGTTACACAAAGAAGTTCCAAAATGCAGAAAATTAAAATGCCCCATGACCGAATCCCATAACATTCTATGTTTTATAACAATTTATTTTTCTTATCTGTTTGTTGTTTGCCAAATATGGTTTATTGAAAAAAACACACACAATAGAACTTAAATCATACAGATAAATATGTTACAGGTATGAGACAGGCACATTCTTTTATTTGTGGATTGTAATTCATAAACTCTGATTCTTTTATTTTATTTTAATGTTGCTCCTGGGATTTGAAGACATGATTGAGTAGTCTGGATCATTTGAAATGCTTTTTAGACACGTCCTTCAATTGTTTTATGTAAACCTGCAGTCTGCTTTAGTTAAAAAATACAGTTCTAAAAGCAAATGTAAGACATATGCCTGTTTTACAGTACAATAAGTAAGATTTTAAAAGGTAGGCAAGGATGTAAGATGTAAATGAAGCAATACTATTAGACTGATTAAATTTGCCCACTCTGTTATTGTATTATAGACATGTGGCACAGTTAGAGATTAGGGATGTGATTGGTGTACCGTGAGAAAGATTCTTGAACGTTGACCACCTAAAATGTTAATGCTGCATCTCTTTCTTTTATAGAAAGCCATTACACTGCTGTTCCACGCTACAAGTAGACCTCTACAAAGCGGCATGTCTAGAGTTTTCTGGACGCCAGTGTAAAACTCACAATGGAAGTCCTTCAACACGTTTCTGATTTAGCGAAGTTGTGTAAAGTAGTAAAATAAATCACAGTACTTATCAGAGTAGCTCTGTTAAAAACAGAAAGATCTGTTGTGTGATGCAAAATTAGTCCAGTGCCAAGGTGATATATAATATGGGTTTTTTTTATTAAAAAAAAACTGCTATAGCTCAAAGTATTTTCTATCCCTTGCAAATGTTTTATCATGCTTTTATTCTGTGATATATTTTCATATACTAACTAGTTATTATCAACCAGACATTGTATTATTATTATCACATTAAAAGACCTCGCTAAAGCCTGACCATGTAGCTCAGGGGTTATGCTGAGCAGCAATATTGCCATGTGTGTGTTCAGATCTATGGTATCTTTTCACAGATCTCTGATTAGTCTATCTGACAATGACCCGGGATATTCAAGTTCATTGCATAAATATTCTGTGCCATGGTACGCTATACATAAATATAAATCCTGCAGATCCATACATAGTAACAGAGTTAACTGTATATCTATAGCTATTCTATAGCTATTTTCTCCCATTCAGCAGCTGCTAAGACTATAAAAGGTAGTACAGCTCAATGCACTAATTGCCGAACTGAAGATAGACCCTCCCATTTTTTAGGGTGCAGGTCTAATATGTGAAAACAAGAATGGCCTTTGAGAGTTTTTCTACTGTTCATCTTGACAGCCCACTAAGTCTCTATGTCTATCTGGGCATTGTATGGAATTATTTTGCATAACAATTTTTAACTGTATCATTGGGCATAAATAGTAGACTAATTTATTTTTATAAATAAAATACATTTGTAAAATGTATTCCCATGTTTTCTTACAATGTTATTGTCCTTGTAACTTACATTTTTTTCATCTATTAACCTTGTAATAGTATTTTAAAGGATGCCATAACTAAGACCTGAGTGGAAGGAGATGTGCACTTGTTTCAGTTTTACAGGGAATAGTGGAATCATCAGGATAATAACACCATGAGCTCTGCTAGCATTGTGTAACATCACAGCTGATGGAAAGCTATGTTCTGGCTGCTCTTCTGATGCTAAACTGGATGCTTGAAGTCAATCGGCAGCTTTCATTAGATAGGCTAAATCCCCTATTAAATGGAATGCCAAAGCTTTGGAACAATACTCATTTCTGGCTGATACCAGTCATTCACTCTGAATAAGTTCTAAGAACATCTTTCTCTGGGGGCTTTGATCTATCCTGAAGCCTAAATCAAAGTGAACACTATCAGTTGACTTCAATAGTAAACATGGACATGCATATTTCAGATACCAAAGAGTAGTATAAAGGTTGCTATTCACTGCAGTACATTTATGGAACTGAACTAAAAATACAATATATAGAACTAATTAAGCACAAATGTCAAATGTTAATATAGAACTCATAGCAATAGATGAGCATACATGGTGTTGATTCATTTATTTACAGTTCTTTTTTGGCTTTTTAAATTTTAATTGTATGTTTGTGTTAAAGGCAAGGATACACTTTAAATCATTTCTAATATCTATCATGCAGTTTACAATCATTGCCATTCCAAAGTGCACCTAGTTCTATTTTGAATACGGCAATACTAATAAAAGCACAAGATACAAAGATTTAATGATAATAGTTAAAACGCACAGACACATAAACAAGAAAAAACATATGTTACATTTTTGGCCAAGAAATTCATTTGACTCCCATGTTGTCATCACTTGGTAAACCCCTTATAGCAAATAGGGAAGAATACAAATGACAAAAATTAGTATATGTGCTACATGAAGAGGATTTTTTTTCAGATGACATAACATGATACCGCCAGGCCCTACAGCAAAATTTCGAGAAGGGCCAGTCCATTTTCCTGAGGTCCCTGATGTGCTCTTCTAAGCATGTATGGGATCGATGCATGCTCAGTGAAGCTCTGTTTTGGAGGAAGACCGGCATTTTAGGGCCCCATAGTGGCCACAACCCCTGAAGTAATGGTACTTCCTCCACTGGTTTGAATACTGACAATTTTTAATTAATGAGAACAGCAATGTCTCTATCAACACAGTAGCAGTTGTCTTGCTGCAGATTGTACTTTAAGAGATAAAGCATTATAATGCGACAGAGGAATGTTGCATTTTTTTGTAATTGGAAATACAGAGTGTCTGACTTCACCCTTATACTGGAAGACATAAGACTTATCTTGTTGTAAAGTATTGACATTAATTAAAATTTAGGAATTTATGCTAACTTTGAGCATGTGTACAACATGTAGGTGACAAACACATATTCAAGACAATAATTGTATGTTGCTTGACATTCCGTCTGCACTTTTAACTTTTCATATTCATCCTTATTGTACAGGAAACACATGTGAACATGTGAAACATATATTCTTATTAGGAATTTCTGTAAAATGTTTCAGACATTCTACATGCAAAAGTTTTGCATTATTAGTTGCTTGTTCATAGCATGCAGTGATTTGTATGTACCTTCAAATGTATCATCTGTAACCTTACATACTATTTTCCCAGATCGGGTTATATCATGTTCTAACATTTTATGTAACACTAATAACAGAGGAACTAGATAAGTTTCACAGTACTCAGTTGCCTCTTGAACTTAAGCTCGGGTAGTAGTAGTTGTTGATTAACAATTGCCTGGTTGAGTGAACAGAACACGGTAGGTAGGTGGTAGTAAGCAACCAGATGATGTAATGTTGCAAACTGACAATCTGACAGGCAGGATTCAACCCAAATAGATCTGGCACTTGCCTCGTGAAGTGGACCACACACAGTAGCAGATAGTGAGCAACCAGATGGAATAGTGTTGCAAACTGACAATCAGACAGATAGGGGTTAATGCAAAAAACAGAAAGGCCATGGTCGGGAGTAGAGAAGACAGCAGTTTCTATAAACAAGCCAGGGGTCAGAACAGGTAGAGATATATATGCAGATTCATTTAACAAAACAACAGTTTGGAGTGGAGAAGACAGCAATTCCTATAAACAACCTGGGTCAAACACTAATAGTAGAATAGGTCAAGCAGGAATTATCACCAACATTGGCATTAAGCCAGAAAGAGGTTTATAAAGTCAGCAGCACCAATCAGAACTGCAGGATAATTAGCTGCATGAGTGCGGTAGGTGATTGTACACCTGAGGCTGCCAGAATGAGAGCTGAGTGAAGCTTGTAACTATTTATCTAGCAACCAGTTGAATCAGTAAACTGCAGGAATGATCCTACACCTAGTAGTAGCAATAATAGCACAGATGACAGATCAAACAAGCAAGAGAGATCCTTATTTCTTAACAGAAGGCCCCTCAAGAGTACTAAAGCAAATTCCTTCTTGTACTATTCTTGAACTCAATTGCAGGAAGTTTAGACAATCCCAAATCCAATGTAACAATGTATTAATAGTGTAGTATATAAGCTGGGTATATGACTTTAACTTCACACATTTAATTATTTTACAGAAATGAGAATTGTTTTGTCTAATTCATAATACAATACACAAAAAAGATAAAATTTCTGTAAATCATATGAATAAATATTATGTACTATGTATTATGTTTTTTTCATTCCATTAACACTGAATTATTATTCATATGTTATTCCTTGTTTAACACAATTTTGTGGTAAGTTGACATACCTACCAAATCGGATCTGCACCTGCCACGCTTATTTCTGATGAGGTCACAACTTTTTGAGTTCTGTAGATTGGGACTAGTCCATTGAAACTGTAACTGTTGGTATGTATGTTATCCCCTTCATATGTATTGGTGGTTTGCTCCTCAATAACCACAGTAATTTTCTAATTTCTTTCTATGTCTAAAGGTATCTGCACACACTATGATTTAAATGGACAAACTGGTTGTTTTAAGTCAAACTGACTTTAAATTATTGTGTATGTTGATCCAAATATATTGCTCAATCTAATCAAGTTGGACAAAATATTGATTAGACACGCCTGTAAAACTTTTAGCACTGGTCATTGATGTGTTTAATCAAGCCATGACATCAAATTTTTGTGTGTGTAGCCAGTATTTGATTTAGTTTATGTAACTTCCCATGCAGGAATATAAGCTTATAGGTCAGTGTAGGACCTGCATATAATGAGGTACCCTTAACGTTGGGATGCAGGCTTAAGTCTTTTGATCAAAATATGAACTAATACCTCATGTTTTCATTTTGCTAGACACACACATATGCAGTTTAAAGGATAAGCGCTGACAACTGTCTTTTTGTTTTGTATACATATTTGGGCATTTATATTGCCACGCAGCTGGTACCACATACAATATGGGATATACTGAGCGCGGGCTTATTGCCAAGCAGCTGGTACCATATATAATGTGGGATATACCGAGCGCGGGGTTATTTTTCTCTACTACCATATTCAACAGATATTTAACAATAATACTTTACTTCCCAAAGACTGTACTAAGTATAGTAGCTCTGAACTAGCAGCCATACGTTAAGGTTCAATGGAGTTAACAAATCCCCATGGAGACTACATGTCCACACTAACGCTCTACTGAATTGGCTGTCTATATTCTACTGCCTCAATATTGTGTTTTCTATATTAAGGCAAGGTTAACATGTCATTTGTGTAGAGCTCTAATCCATAAATTGATGAACACAATTGTCACACTTTAAATATATATTTGCAGGGCAATAGAAAATGGAGTGATGAACCAGCTGCACAGTGATGACTCTGAAAGCAGATAATGTAGTGGCATTGAGTCCTCTTAGTGAAGCCAGGTTGATTTGTTGTTACATCACTGTAGGCATCCATGCTTCCAGACCAAGGTGTGTCATCAGAGGTTTTAGGAGTAAGCTGATCACTCCCTTTTGTAATTCAACATTCTGGGGAGTTGTAAAACTATACACGATTTGACAATATAATTATGTGAATATTGTAATATTTAGAAACCAGATGCTGATTACTATTTTTACATAAACAAAACATGATTACAAGCTTTTCTTTTGTAAATCATACCGAAACGAATGTCATCCATGTTGTGGCACAAAATTACTCCTTTTCATCCTTCAACAGTGTGTGGAAAGTAATATAATACTGCCCACAAGACAAAGCAAAATACTAAACAATGTCTGAATTAAATTTTGTGGCAAGTTAGAGTCATCATGTTGTTTTCTTTTCATTCCAATGGTAACCAAAAGAAGAACATTTTTCTTTAAAGAAATAGTCTTCTAAATCAATCAATGTCTATTAACATCTCACTCTGAATCAGGCCCTCAGTGCTCTTTATAAATGTGGTCTAATATTTTGTGACATCATCATCATCACCATTTATTTATATAGCACCACTGATTACTCAGCGCTGTACAGAGAACTCATTCACATCAGTCCCTGCCCCATTGGGGCTTACAGTCTAAATTCCCTAACACACACACACACACACACACACAGAGACTAGGGTCAATTTTGTTAACAGCCAATTAACCTACTTGTATCTTTCTGGAGTGTGGGAGGAAACCCATACAAACACAGGGAAAACATACAAACTCCACACAGATAAGGCCATGGTTGGGAATTGAACTCATGACCCCAGCACTGTGAGGCAGAAGTGCTAACCACTGAGCCACCATGCTGCCCATTGTTTTTGTTCTAAGATTTGCGCATCATCTAGGACTAGATAATGATTGTCAATACATTTGTATTTTTATAAGTTTGCTCAGGTTTTTATTTTTAATAGTAGAATTGCAATATTTACTTATGATTTTTGAATACTCGTAGCAGCTAATTTATTAATTGATCCAAATTTCTTAAAATTACATTATATATACAGTTTATATGTTCCTTTGATAAACTCTTGAAGATTTGCAGATGGAATAAACATGGGATTAGTTATTTAGGTCACATGGTCCCATGCCACACCTATAACAGGAGACATCACAGAGTAGGAAGCAGCCCTCCGAAGTTGAATGAGATAAATGGCACACTGAAAAAGGGATTGGCCAGCTGTTTAGGTGACTCCATGTGGGCAATTCAATTCAATACAAAAGTCCTGTCAGAGCCTCATGGGATGTGCACATGTGTGCAATTCTGGATATTACAGTAAGTAAAGCATCACTGGTCATAGCGGTGCAAGTAAAAGTCAATTATGTTTTTGTGCCCTTACATTCCACGGAGTCTCATCAGGCTTTGACGAGACTTTGCTAGTAATTGAATCCCCTCCATAAGTGGGAGAATAATCAGCTACTGTGGCCCAGGACAGATTGTGCATACTATCCATCCAACATCTGCTATGATCCCCAGGATGGTGAGGGGACCCTGACAATAGCCTTCAAGATTATATTTGGAGTATAAACTGCTAAATCTGAACTTATATTTAGATTAATTATATCTAAATATGAAGTTTTGCTTTTAATTCTTTAGATGTACCCTATGATATTGTATTATAATTAGTTTTATGTACAATCACTTTTAAGTTTTTATTTATTTTTGTGATTTTTACTTTTAACTTTCCACACTGAAATTTTGATACTTAGTTTATTTTTAAGCAATCTGTGATCACTTTTTACAGAATTGTTCAGTTTCAGGGAATTTACAGGATTAATTTCTTGTGCCCATTTTCTATGGTTTATTGCAGATATTTTGCATATACCACATAATCTAAATTTGTTTTTAGGAACATATCCCACTTGAAATAAAGGCAGCTCTGATGTTCCCTTACTTTCAGGAGTTATATGATACTTAGATGAAAGTTAAATGATAAATATATGAAGGGGAAAATATAATAATGCAATAATCTTTCATGTACACAAATTAAATCAAATTTTTTATTGTTATATACCTTTGAGTCCCACCTTCAAAATCACAATGATCGCACATATCAAATGCTCAGATACACCAAAAACTTGGCATCCATCTGTGTATTATTATTATTATTATTATTATTATTATTATTATTATTATTAATGTCATTGATTTATAATAAGTCACAGTGCTCTGCAGTGCCAGACAGTGGGGGAAACAGGACAGTCATCAAAAAGGGACATACAAGATAGACAAAATAAATGCAGACATGAAAACAAAGTATAGGTAGGGTTCTGCTGTAAGAGCTTACATGGTAATTAGAAGATGACACAGGTGAGTCAAGAGGAACAAATGTAGCTCAGAATGGTGTTTGGGACAGCAATTAAAAATTTGAAGGAGCTTCTGAGTGTGTATGGGAATTCCATAAGTAGGTAGCGGCACAGTAGAAGCAGGGCCCGATTAAAGGTTCAGGCCATCCTAGGCTAATACGCTTGTAGCGTCCTCTCACCACCCATGCCAAACTAATATGTGGTAGGTAAAAATGAAATCATCCTTAATTTAAACTCTGGCTTCATTCACCCCCTCAGCACCAATGTTTGTGTTCTGTGTCTTTTGAAACTCAGCTCCACTTAGCTTTTAAAAAGCATCACAGCAATCTTTGTTATTCATCTCATTGTCATTAAGTTTAGAATTGTATAGCAGAACGGAGGCATTATCTAGTGCTACTGAGGGTGAATTTCAATTTATAGCTCTCCCTATCACAATTTTACACCACAACATTTTTGCACCCCCCAAAAAGCCTCACTCCCTAGGCTGCAGCCTAGTAATCCTATTGGATACTCATGCCCTGGGGAGAAGTCTTGTAGGTGGGAATCAGAGGTCTGTACTAGAGACAAGGTCCACAAAAATAAACACAGTTGGGGATATATGGGTGATTAGGATTATCAAGGAATCTATTTATTCTAAAGGTGGGCTGAGGTGACATTCATGATGCATGGGTCTGCCAAAAGTGAGTGAGATTAGAATTAGAAAAGATTTGTGGCATAGGTAACTTGTATAGCAGCTAAACCATTTTAATACATTTGGACAGAAACTAAATGTATAAAGAAAAGGCCAAAATTTCAGTAACTGAACTTAGTCAAAAGTTATTTATTTATTCATTTTAAATGAGGACATGCATGTTCGGTTTCACAAAGTTATATAGTATAACTGTGTGAAACCTAACATGCATTTCCTCATTATAAATATTATACAGCCCACATGTTTTGTACCATCATGCTCAAAACTGATTCATTTTCAGGGTTGTGGATTTTAAATTTAGTGGGTATTTGTCTTTTCCCTTTAGTAATACATTGTTAAGGTTATCACAGCAAACATCATATAATTTCTCCAGGAATATACTCTCCTTATAGCAACTCATTGCAAACTCTAAAAATCCCAGGCACACTGCCACTTATTTGCACTGTGAACTCTCTCTGTATAGAATAATCTATAATATAAATGTCTAGTGGCGTGTGTTAGTCTGTCTGTCTGTGTGTGTGTGGAAAAGAAAAACCAAGCTGCAGCGCCACCTGCTGGGTGGAGTTATACTTTTTAATATACTGACACTACTGTAGCTTGTAAGTGCTGCACCACTTCTTTTATTTGAACGGCTTCTTTTCAAATCCCCCACTGGCTGCTCGCCAGTCATCATGTCACGCATGGATTTAAAAGTTTGAAAACAGCAGTTGAAGTGTAATCATTAAAAAGTACCAATATAAAAAAGATAAACCTTATTCAAGGATTATTAGGATGTAGCCATGCTGGCGCTATCTCTAATAGTTGTCTGTAGCTCCTATATATATATTTATGTACATATAGATAAACAGATAAATACATACATACATACATACATATATCTATGTATGTATGTATGTATGTATATATATTTTTTATATATATATATATATATATATATATATATATACATACATATGGAAGATCAGTCTTGCAGCAGCATTTCGGATGGAATAAGGTGGGTGTGGGTGACATATGGGTGTCAGGAATGCCAGATAGCAGGGGGCTGCAGTAGTCAAGACCGGAAATGAGAAAATGGATAAGAATTTTGGTAGCATGTTGCGTAAGAAAAGGGAAATGTTTTTAAAGTGGAATCGACAAGACTGGAAGAGAGTCTGGATGTGAGGAATAAAGTATTAAATTCATTTTATTAAGAATAGAGGAGCTACAATGAGAATGAATGAAGAGCTAAATATGCAACAGCCAATCAGAACAGCTTGTATCTGATTGGAGCATGGAAAAACTGCAGATTGGCCATTACAATGCAGAGAGCATTTTTACTAAACCAAATAAAACACAGAGAGTATTCAACTGTAGAAGACAGACTAATAAATAGGTTGAACCACCTGTTTAGCACAAAGCCGCTTTGAAGGCCAACCTTGCCCCGAAGAAGAGATTTCATCCTCCCTGTACCCTCTACCTCTCAGGGGCAGGGATGGATTTTAAAAATGCAAAAAATATATACTTTTAAATATAACTGTGGTTAAAACTGAAAACTCTAGCTTCCACAATTCAACAAATGCATTAAAGTAATATGTGCATTTCAACCTTAGAGGATAAAAACTATACTAAAGTGGATATTTAATGTCCTCTGCTGGCTGCCATTCTCATACTTAGCTACCATAAACAACTCCATCTTCCTTTGTCCTGACTCTAGGAGCTCTTTGCTGCTGCGTGAAGTCCTTCCACTTTGTTATATGGAAAAGCCTCTTACTGGAGTTCAAATTCTCTGTAGCAATGTAAAACACATATCATGTTGCCTTCGCCTGCCTCCTGCACCCAAGATTTTATGTGGTCAAAGCCATGGTGGTACGAAGGACCTGCCCCCGAGAAGAGGTTCCAACCTCCCAATGCCCTTTGTACCTCTTCTTGGGGACAGAGATGCCCTTCAAACATAAACACATGCTCGAACATGTAATTCCACAATTTTATCTATTTATTTATTTATTAATTTATTTATATAAAATAAAAAATCCCCCAAAGCCTTCACTTATCATAATTCCTTAAGATAATTAAATTATTTTCTCCTTGTGGAGCTGCTATGTGAATGAAGATGTAAACATGCAAACAGCCAATCAGAATGGCTTATGTCTGTCTGGAACATAGGAAATCCGCTGATTGGTAATTACAATTCAGAAAGCATTTGACTAGCCCGTATACAACACAGAAAGCTTTCTTCTGTAAAATACAGACTAACAAGTAGATTGGATAATCCACCTCTTTGGCAGAAAGCTACTTTGATAGCGACCCCTGTCCATGAGAAGAAGTTCCATCCCCCCAGTACCCTTTACCTCTTCTTGGGGGCAGGGATGGATTCCGAAGATGAAAAACATACTTTTAATTATAACTGTGATTAAACTTGAAAATTATAGCTTTCACAATTCAACAAATGCTAACATACAATGTTTTAGAGTAATATATGCATTTCAACCTTAAAAAATAAATCTATACTAAAGCAACATATTTAGTTGCCTCTGCTGGCTGTTATCCTCACACTTGAGCTAACATAAACCTCTCCATCTTAGTCTTCCCTGACTCTAGGAACTCTTTGCTGCTGTGTGAAGTCCTGCCACTTGGAAGTAGGGAAAAGCCTCTTACTGGAGTCCACATTCTCTCTAGCAGTGTAAAACACAGATTATGTTGCCATCGCCCACCTCCTGTTCCTTAAATTTTACATGGTCAAAGCCATGGTGGTGAAAAAGTCCTGCCCCCAAGAAGAGGTTCCACCCTGCCAATGCCCTCTGTGTCTCTTCTTGGGGACAGGCATGGCTTTTCAAACATGAACAGATGCTGGAACATGTAATTCCACAATTTTATCTATAAATGAAAAGAAACACAGACACTGATTTTCTTTTATGTAAAATAAAAAAATACTCCAAAACTTTCACTTACCTCTTTATTAGCCTCTTAAATGAATAGTAAATAGTCTTTCTTCTTTCCTGAAGTCATCCAGGTGGGTTAAAGTACTTCAGCACAAAGCCGCTTTGAAGGTCACCCCTGCCCCCAACAAGAGGTTCCATCCTCCCGATACCCTCTACCTCTTCTTGGTGGCAGGATATATATTTCAAATATAAAAATAAATACTCTAGCTTCTACAATTCAACAAATGCTAACATACTATGTTTTAAAGTAATATGAACATTTCAACCATAGGGACATGAAGTGCTGACACTTGGATATATGGAAAGCACTTATACTAAAGTCCAAATTCTCTCTAACAGTGTAAAACACAGTACATGTTACCATCACCTGCCTCCTGCACCCAAGATTTTACGTAGTCAAAGCCATAGTGGTGGAAAGGTCCTACCCCCAAGAAGAGGTTCCAGCCTTCCAATGCCCTCTGTACCTCTTCTTGGGGATAGGCATGGCTTTCATATATAAACACTGGAACATGTAATTCCACAATTGTATCTATATATGAAAAGAAACACAGGCACTGATTTTCAAATTTTATATAAAATAAAAAATCCATCCTAAATGAATAGTGAATAGTCTTTGTTCTTTACTGAAGTCATCCAGATGGGTTAATAATATTAAACCTCAACAGAATGACACTATTTGCTCCTTGTGGAGCTGCAATGAGAATGTATGAAGAGGTAAATACACAAACAGCCAATCAGAATGGCTTGTGTCTGTTTGGAGCATGGAAAAAACGCTGATTGGCCATAACAATAGAGATCATTCTACTGACGTGTCTACAATACAGAAAGTATTCTACTGTACAATACAGACTACATCCTAGTGAGCACAATACAATGCAGAGAACATCCTCGTGTACAATACAGGCTGCATCCTATTCACGCCATACAATCCTTAACCAGGAAACAAGCTATAGAAGCGAAACATACATCAGGCAGTTTTAAAGTAAAATGTAGCAAGTCAGTCTCAGAATATAGGATCAACTCTAAAATGGGGGATTTCGTTTCCACTGCCAGCTGTCATCCTCACACTTGTAGCTGCCATAACATTTGTGTCTTGCCTGACTCTAGGAACTCTCAGCTGCTGCTCATATGGAGAAGCCCTTACTGGAGTCCAAATTCTCTCTAGCAGTGTAAAGCTCTGATCACATTGCCATCGTTTGCCTCCTGCACCCAAGATTTTCAGGGTCCCTGCCACCTTTTCTCTCTATTTCAATTGCATGTCATCGCGTCCCCCTTCCCTCCACTACAATGGATCAATATGCAGGCCCCAACATCTGTGCTTAAAAGGCAAACACCAAGGCGCATTCACACATACTACATGCTGGAAATGTACTAGTAAGTCATTATATAGATATTGCACCTACTCCCATTACCACTGCAGGGTGATCTCCTCCTTTTTTACAGCTTTCAGGCTGACAAGTGCTTCTGCTTTTAGCCTGTAGTAGTGACTGATGTCTAGTTGGCAGAAACTTCCCCTTATACAGGCAAATGATTACTATGTCACAATGACCTTCCTTATGTTAGAAATTGTGGCTGATGAGTGTGACTCGTGGGTGTAGCTTGTGGGTGTGACAAACCTCTTAGTTAGTTGCTGTGATATGTGTGGGTCTCTTTGATATGTCATAGTAGGAAAAACTTTTGAAAGTCCCATCTTTACTAGTATGACATAAAACATACAGTGGATGTGATACTGGAGAACTGGTGAAATGTGTGTGGGTGGTTGGTGTGATTAATCTCTTCATTAGTTGCTGTGATATGGGTGGGGCTGTCATAGTAGGAAAAAAGTCAGCTATGTTGTTGGGACATAAAAGATACTATAGTGGGTGTAAAAATGGAGGAGATGATGATTTTGACAAGAAGAGCTGATGGATCGATCATGTGAAAAGTGTTGGGCTGGGGTATTTGGTGCTCCCCTGCTATCTATACATTTGCATCCTCCTCTTTTAATAAATTAACATTTGTTCTCACAGTACTGTAAATCGTCTTTAAATTTAAACTATATTAGAAATGGCAACAAAGAGGAATATGAATAATATCATTGAACAGCAACCATTTATTGCTATATAAATAATAAGATCAAAGAAAATGTTTTGTTTTGCTTTTAAATTCAATTTTGCTTTTTTTGCAAAATAGTTTGGTGAGAACAGAAAAAAATATGGGGAGAGGGGTACAAAGAAAGGGCACTTTGCAGAAACAAACATTTTCACTTCCATGTTCAGGTAATTTCCCAGACAATAAATGACCTTTATTTTGGCATTAACAGACAACTGTCTTCCAAGATGTAACTGATGTTGGTAGGAGGCAGAAGGCATCATGTTAAATGGGCATCCTGAAGGAGATGTTGGTGGGAATGGAAAAGAGGAACATTAGTAAAGGATGATAAGGGAAGCATTTTGTGGGAGCCATAGATAATAACACCATTGGCATGGGAAAGCCCCACCATTTACTGTTACATTTATTTGGACAGCTATGGATTATACTGACTTTATGCTCCAAGCAGGGCACGTGACAAAGTTTACTGATAACTGCAGTCAGTGTGATTGGGTCAGTCTTCTTCTAGCTAGACACCACCAGACAACTAGCTGCAGTCAATATGTGTTTGCTACGTTTTGTCTTATGCTTAGGCATATCTTGATTTGTCCATGGGAGGAGGAAGTTTGAGGTGCAGAGGAGAAGCTGAATTTCCGTTATCAACTGGATAAGATTTTGACCTTCATGCCCAAACCTAGATATCTTGTTGCTGTGAGTCTTTTCAGCATTTATCAGTGCAAAAAGCAGGAGAGACAGGGGACATCCCTACCTTGTCTCATTTTTAACTGTGAACGGGAAAAAGCACAAACATTTGCCAGCACTGGTGCCACAGACCTACAATATAATCAGAGGCACCAAGAGCAGGGTGGGGCGAGTGCTAAGAACCGGGGACTGGGTGGGTCCTTTGTGGGATTAATTTGCTAAAAACTTTAATTTCTTCTGACTTTCATAATTTTTCCTGACCATGGTGAGGGGAGGGGCTGTTGAGCTATCTATGGGGGAGCTTTGGTAGTTACTGTGCTGTCCAGGCATGTCGGGTTCTTCCAACATGGAGCTCGCTAGATGACATAAGCATTATCTTGCGAGACTGTGTCTGTCTCCTCCAGTCTGCTGTGTGCCGACAGCTGCCATGTTTAAGTAGAAGCCACAATAGTGAGAAGTCACAGGAGTTACAGCAAAGGTCTGATAATATCCTGGACACCCATGTGTCAAAGACACACAGATATCCAGGATATTATATCGGTGCCTTAATGAATCCCACTTTCTGCTTGGAATATCCTTATTCCCCCACATACTACTCCACGATCCATGACATATAGCAGCACAAGTCCATGTATATTTTCATGTATATTTTTTTGTGAGGTCCAAAACAGAAAAATAACATCATAAATCAGAATGAAACAGTGTACCTCAGAATTTTTCTAAACTTGTAAATGACCCCCACTGTACAATATTATGGCAACTTCTCTCCTTTCACTATTGGTTCTAATGTTCAGATTTCTTTCAAATTGCAATAACTACATTAATTGTTTTTAAAATGCCTTTACTGTCAAATATTAATCCAGCCACATCATTTAAGGTAGAAAATGAGGAACAAAAAATATAACCAGGCTATTATCACATTCAGAAAGGAGTCAGGTTGGTAAGTATATCACATGGTAGCAGTGGTCGAAGTGGGAGTGTATACTGTGGTTTCCACTTCTCCTACTGCCTTCATTGTAAAACTATCAAATTCCATTCACTTACAATTTAATTTAATTTCTGTATCACCACTATATGTTCACTTTGACCATTGCATGGTAGTATAATATGACAGTATAAATGGGTGGGTATGATCTAATAATATTGAACATGTCGATATTCAGACTGATAACACCATAATGACGACAGTCAGAAGTTCGACATGTTTATTATGTCTACATTGCTAAATGTCTACATTTTGACTGGCGACAGGTTGTAAATTCAACAGCCACAATGTTGACATTAAAACAGCAATGCCACCGTCACCCGTCGGACCCGCCAGCACATTACATTAATTAATATAGGAAAAAATAAAAATACATACAACGGAACACAATGTAGAAAAAAAATAGAAAAATTGGGGGCCAAAAAGCATGGGGTCCCCCCAGATTTTACTTGTACCAGCACTGTGTTTACCAGCTGGGGCTGGTGGCACTATAGCAGGGGAACCTGCAGCGTGGGGTCCTCCTGCCATAATGACATCCAACCCCAGGGTGGTGAGCACAAGGCTACATTTCCTAGGGATATGGGGTTCACAAAACAAAAAGCGGACCTTACCCCCTAGGGGTACCCAGCACAGTGCTGAAATCACTAGGGCTCTTCCATACCCCTGGATGGGGTAATAAAAAATTATTTTATAGTAAAAGAAACATTTTGGTCCTGGTGCACTACAGGTCCCAGCAAGCCCAGGCTGTCATTAACAGTTTGGGCATGCTGGTGCTTGTAATACTGCAAGCACCAGCACACCGGCTGCCACGCCATGCTGGCACTTGGGGAACCACAAGACCATTTTAGGCCAGTACAGGGACAGTAAAGTACTTGATGGCTGGACTCTCTTCCGGGACCAGCCAACTTCCAACGTTTGGCCGCGGATCTTGAAAACTGTCCCTCCCTCCCCCTATATATGGCTGCCTCCTATCGCCGTCCCATGTGTGCAGAGCAGCAATAGGGGCAGAGAATTCTTAATTTAAAAGTGGGGTTGGTGCGGTCCTATTCAGGGTGGGATTATGGGACTATAAATTTAATGCTGAGTTGGTTTTGTGTGCTATTGATTGAATGTGTGGCTGTGTTTGGGGAGAAGGATTGCTATTTCTTAAAAGTGAATGCTAATTATTTAATGTTTGGGAGGAAATAGGTTTATTTATTAAATGTGAATATTGTTAGTTTAATATTAGGGATGTTTGTGGTTAAATAGGTCTTTTTATTGAAGGCGAATGCCATTAATTTACTGTTCAGGTTGTTTGCTGGGAGGCTTAATTATTAAACTTGGATGCTTTTGATTTAATGTTGGACTGCATAGAGAGAGAGAGAGAGCCTTACAGTGTTCACACATTGCTAGACTTTCTATATCTCATATTCCTATCCTTTTTTCAAACAGAGACTCAACATTTCAGGATCCAGACAAGCACAACTGAGCTTAAGACATGAGCAGCAGTAACAGGTAGTGATAGTATCAAGAACAGATAGGAGAGAGCAGGACAGTCTGCAAACGTCCAGATTCTGGTGGGTCAGTCCTGAATTTTAGGACTGACCCACTCAGTCAGGGCTTTGTACCGACTACAGGGGCGCCTGAGAGGTATGTCTTACTTCACACGTCTCTATTTGTGAAGGGTGAGCTGTGTGTACTTAAGAGTAGTGCAGGCAGCATTGCCCATGTATTTGAAGGGGAATGGAAGAGTTGGAGAGCAGCATAGCACTAAAATAATAGCTACACCTCCATGCATACTGGTCATGCCCACTGGCTGCATTGCTTGGAAACACCTCTCTACAAATCCTGTGTTTGCCCCTGTAAAGAGAGGGGGGTATGTTAATATAACATGTGAGGGAAGTGGGGTCTTAATATAGTGTGTGAGGGACGGAAGTGGGAGGGGTCTTAATATAATGTGTGAGGAAGTGAGTGGGGTGTCTTAATACAATGTGGCAGGTATGCTATTAATTTAATGGTGAAGTGTAAGTGGGGGCTCTTTCCTTCTGTCTCAATACCATTTCTTGTTCTCCAACGTCACTGTACTTGCTATGCTTGGATCTTTTGGAGTCGTGGTTTTATTCGTTTTGCTCTGTGTTGTTGTACCCTGTGCTGTTTTGATCTACTGTTTTTGTATTTTGTACGGCACTGCGGGAACCTTGTGGCGCCATATAAATAAATAAATAATAATTATTATTTAATGGGTGCTATTTTATTTGTGGCGTGATGGTGGGGCAATTTAATTTATTGGTGGGGTTATATAATTTAATAGTGGAGCCTTAAAATTTAAGATGGTGTGATAGAACCTTAAATTTAATGCTGGGCTTGTTTGGGAGCTATTAATTTGATGTGGGGCTGTCTGGGGAAAATGAGGTCTATTTATTAAATGTTAATATTATTGGCAGAAACCTATTATCAGGGCACTTGGGCTGTCATATATAATAAGCATTGGTGGTAGATATTAAGCCACAAGAAGCTTTTAGACTTAACCAATTTTTGGTTTCAGAACTTATTGTAACAGATGATATATCCATATTGTATATACAGTTGCAGTTGATGCAGCACCAGTTATCACTTCTGTACAGTTCAATGTCACAGGAAGAACCTGCTGAGAGCTGAACTTCCTGTCTGTGCATGCTCAGTAGATCGATGCGGATGGCTGGAAGCTGCCCCACTTCCTGTCTTCAGTAGATCACAGGGGACACCACTACCAAGTTGGGAAACGGAGCGTAGTGCTCCATATTAGCAAATCTGAATTATATAACGGCAGTGACGGTTGCAGGAAATAGGTATATTTATTAAACGCATACTTGCCAACTCTCCCGGAATGTCCGGGAGACTCCCACATTTTGCGAGAGTCTCCCGGACTCCTGGGTGAGTGTGGCAATCTCCTGAATTCTGCCCACTTCACTAGGAAGTGCCCTAGGAAATCATACACACACAATATTTCATTATAGCCAATCACAGTGAGTCCATAGCGGCACACACAAAATTGCAACAGGTAAAGCAAAATTATATCCACTCACTCTCATTATTATTTTAAACCATATATGTGGCTGAACCAATCAGAAGTTTAGAAAAAAATCTGAAATGTTTATTCAGTTTTCAAGGGGTAGTACTATAGTGTAAAAGGTTGTGAAGTTTACACTTTTGCACAGCGGAACTCTGAAGATTTTTATTTGGAGCA